>NC_052616.1:14903742-15203742 GCF_016545825.1 Eucalyptus grandis
GGTCACTGTCATTAGTTTACGTGCTTTATACTTTTGGATCAATTTTTTTTTTTATCTTGGTGTTTCATACATGCTCTGCTAATTCAATGTGTTATGTCGATGGGAATAATTGAGGAGGGAAGACGAGACATGTCTGGATAAAATTCCAAAATCTAGGTGCTTTTTTTCGTCATAACTTCTGAGGCAAGTTCCAAAATCTAGATGTTTTTTTTTCCGTCATAACTTCTAAGGCCTAAGAAAGTACTTGTTATGAACTCTTCAGTTTCAGATCAAAGAAGTAAATTGCGAAATTGGACTCAAGATGTCACCTAATACAAACTATAGAAATCCAAACGATATGGGTATAAATAATAGGCACCTTCAATTGATCTAACCACTTGACCATCTAATGGGTCAATGTTTCTATAACTTCCCATAACTAGATCAACAATCAACATGAGAAACCTTTCTAGTAAAGTGATGATACTATTTGTCTATGTCTTGTCATAAATGTTTTGCAATTTCAACATATTTCCACAAGGGACAAATTAGGTCACAATATCATGCATGCCGTGATTATCGTGTGCTGTCACTATTGCATAGTTGGTCCTCTTAAATGGCATCGCTATTTTTTCCACGAAAAGACCATAACTTTGAGAGGCCAGCAAAAAGTCTTGTGCCCATCTTTCACGCTTAAGAACAGGAATCATTCTCCATTCCTAGTCCTAGTCCTCGAATCATGAAAAACAAAAAATTGTAATCATCCATTGAAAATATTGTCAAATTTTATATATCATTATCTGGTTTTATAAAAAAAAAAAATAATGACATAATTTAAGTGATTACGGTATATTATAAACAAGCATAAATCCCTTGGGAACTATAGAAGTTCCGACAAAGTAGATTAAAAAGACTAGTGATACTAGATAGGCAACTCCTACTGAGGTCTAGGCCAACAACGCGACCGCTGAATTCATCACACTCCATGCCCTCCCACGAGCACTAATCTCCATTTCCATCGAATGACGACCCCTCTTATATCATTCCAAGGCCGAGCTCTCATCAGCGCGAGGATTAGCAAAGTATGTACGAAACGCCGAGATAGAAAATGATCCAATGATAAAGCGAGTGCATCAAGGACGGTGACATGATATTGTCTTCTTTTTATTTATTTATTTAAAATTTTGTGTTTTCTATTAGAGCACGTATGCCATCGAAGAGTCAGAGGAGCTTGTGATGCATAGCTTTTATGGATGGCAATTTTTGTGGATAGGAATTTTGGGGTGTCTTCTTAGCCACTCCATAATTTTAGTTATAAGTGCGTTAGAAGTTTTAAAACTTATCACGAAATTGCAATTGAATCCTCAAATTTTTAAAAAATACAAAAAGTGACACACCCAGAAAACATAACCCAGTTCAGACCCATAAGCTTATGCAACTTCAGCTATAAAATTATTGCTAAAGTGATGGCGAACAGATTGAAAAGATGGCTTCCTCATATCATTACACCTGAACAAAGTGCTTTCGTACATGGGAGACAGATTCAAGACAACATATTCATTGTACAAGAGGTTATCCATCAGCTCAGAATCAAGAAGAGGAAGAAGAGATTTCAAGCCATTGTAAAGTTAGACATGCAAAAAGCATACGACAAAGTGGAGTGGGATTTTCTACAAGCATGTTTGCTGAAAATGGGCTTTCACACAAAATGGGTGAGTATGATTATGCATTGTGTTTCGACAGCAAAGTTAAGTGTGAAAGTAAATGGTGAGCCCATGAAATATTTTTCACCTAAAAGGGGCATTCGGCAAGGAGACCCATTATCCCCTTATCTGTTTGTTCTTGTGTCAAACGTGCTATCATGGCTAATGCACACAGCTATTTCAGACGGGAGTATCAAAGGGATTACACTGAACTCACACTGCCCTACCCTATCACATTTACTATTTGCTGATGACTCAATCTTCTTTTTGGACGGGACGTTAGTAGAATGTCAGAACCTTGCAGCAGTCCTAAACCAGTATTGTTTTGCCACGGGTCAAACAGTCAATCTCAACAAGTCAGGGGTGAGCTTCAGCAGCGGCTGTCCTCTAAGTCTACAAAGGAATTTGGCTCATCAACTAAGAGTCCCGATTATAGAAAAGACAGGGAACTACCTTGGCATCCCGACGGATTGGGGGAAAACAAAGAAAGAAATGTTCTCCTGGATCCTAGCCAGAGTAAACATGAAGATGGTAGGGTGGAAAGAGAAATTTATGTCCAAAGCAGGGAAAGAAACACTGATAAAGAGTGTGGTTCAAGCTCTCCCACAATATGCGATGTCGATATTCAAAGTTCCTATCTCAATATGCAGATCGATTGAAAGGCAAATCGCAAATTTCTGGTGGAAGCAAAAAGAAACTAGCAAATGGGTTACACCGGAAGAAATGGGAAGTTCTGAAAAGAGAAAAGATGAAGGAGGTCTTGGATTTAGAGACCTAGTAAACTTCAACAAAGCATTGTTGGCAAAACAGGCTTGGAGATTATCACAATCAACTACAGCATTATGGAGCAGGATACTTAAAGGGGTTTACTACCCAAATAACGACATATGGAGAGCAGGTAAAGGGCAGCGTCCTTCTTGGGGATGGCAGAGCATAATGGTGGGGAGAGAAACCATCGAAAAGGAGATCCAATGGCGGGTAGGAGATGGGAACAAAATCAACATTCGAGAGGATAAATGGCTGGACTCCGGGGTGCTAGGAGGTCCAGCCAACAGAGATGAACCCACAAAAGTTGCTGAACTGATAAATGAAACAAACAGAAGCTGGAAGGAAGCAGAAGTTCAGAACCTCTTTGAAAACAGAATAGCAAATGAAATCTTATCTATTCCGCTAAGTCCCATTCCGGAAGAAGATTCCCTAGTATGGCGAGGCAACAAGATGGGTAGGTACACAGTGAAAAGCGGATATAACAAGATAAACGCAGACAACACAACAACAGATCAGAACAGAGCGACAACCTCTTTCACAACCCCTCGCACTTTATGGACAGAGATCTGGAAATTATCAATCCCCCCAAAAATTCGCATCTTCATATGGAGTATTTGTCAGAACGCCATCCCAACAAAGGAGAGTCTATACAAGAGAAAGATCTTACCTAATCCCCTGTGCTCGCTGTGCAACAATCAAGTGGAGACAACCGAACACTTGTTCCTCCTCTGCAACTGGACAAAAGAGATATGGAAGGACCCACGGGTGAGAATCAAATGTGACCCAAACAGAATATCCCGACTGGATAAATGGATTCTTGAAAGCTTCGAAGAACAGAATCACCCACCCGAGAAAGAGCTGATCGCGATGATCCTCTGGTTTCTCTGGAAAGCACGCAACAACTCGATCTTCAGAGGGCAACAACTGCAACCGCATGCCATAGTCGACCTGGCGGAAGCCCACCTCCGAAATTATAGTAGATGGCAACCAAACGAAGGAAAGAAGAAAGCAGATCTGCACTCACCGAACCAGTGGAGGCCATCGGAGGAAGGAAAACTGAAGATGAACGTTGATGGGTCTTGGAAACAGGGGAAACAAACCGGTTCAGTTGCTGGAATCTTGCGGGATCACGCCGGACAAGTGATCGACGGCTTCGCGTTGACAGTCCGAGCTTCATCGCCGCTCCAGGTGGAAACCCTAGCGATTTTGCAAGGTTTGAAGCTGCTGCAACTTCGACTGAGCTTGCACGTGGGAGAGAAAGAGTTCGGGCAAGTACAGCAAACAGAAGTGGAACTCCAAACCGACCGTTTGACCGCACATCAAAGCATATTGGGCTGGGCTGAGAAGCCATGGCAGTGAAGCCCATAATAGACCAATGCATTGGTCTGCGCTTGCTCAATTACCACTTACGAATTTTAGCTATTGTCCCCAAAATACTAATGCAGCCGGATCTCCTAGCGAAGATGCACAAGAAGAACTTATTGCCTCAAAATTGGAGGGCACACCCTCCTTCGGCACTTTCGGAGGTTTTATTTTCAGAATATCACCCGTTACCCTCTTGTAAGTCCTCGCTTATTATGAAATGAAAGTATCTATCATTTCCGACCAAAAAAAAAAAAAAAAAAATCAAATCCTAAAACTTGTCACAAGAATGCAATTGAGTCCTAAAATTTTAAAAAAATTGCAATCAAATTCTAAAACTAATCACCAAAGTACAATTGAGTTCTAAAATTTCAAAAATATGCAATCAACGGAATGGCTTAATTGGACCAGTTTGACAAATTTTAAGACTTGATTGCACTATTTGAAAGTGTTAAAATTCGATCGCACTTTGAGAACAATTTTTAGGGATTTAATTGTATATTTTCAAGGTTTTATAACTCATTTGCACTTTCCTAACAAGTTTTAAAGCTTCCAATGCACTTATTCCATAATTTTATGTGAAAAGACACGTTGGGGATGACTAAAGGTAAGATGACTATTTTTTGAGCTGAAGACTTTTCTTTATATGACTTATCATCTACATGTAATTAGGTTCATCATCATTTATGGCCTAGTCTACGAAAGTAATCGTTTATGAACTCTTCAATTTCAGTTTTAATCACCTACTTCCAATTTTGACCATTAAAAAAAACTACTTGCAATCAAATCAAAGGGGCAAATTCAATTTTAATATGAAATCTAATTCAAGATATTGCCTAATACAAACAAGCAAAAAATTTAGATATTTTGGGTGTAAATAACAGGCACATCCATTGGTCTAGCCACTTGACTTCGTAATGGTTCATTGTTTCCATAGGTTCATATAATTAAATATACAATGAACATGAAAAATCAAGGTCTGATAAAGTGATAATTAAATATGGAACATAATATGTATATATGTTTTACTGTAAATGTTGTGCAATTTCAACAACTTGCTTAAGCATCCATGCTTTTTATTTATTTATTTAAGTAATGTTAATAGTTAAAAGGAAGTAGGCATCTTTTTTCAAAGTCATATATTGACAAGGTACAAATTGGGTCGCATTCTCATGCATGTCGTGATTCACTGTTCATGTGCAGTCATAATCGTTTAGCGGTCCTCGTAAATGACATCTCATATTTTTTTCCACATAAGAAACAAATGTGAGAGACGCGCAAGAAGACTTTTGCCCTTCTTTTATTTGATGACTAAGAAGTTTCCAGCAGTATAATCATAGTTATCAAAGCATTTTTAGATTTTTTATATCATCTCCGAGTTTACAACATCGGTGCTTACGACAAATTATGAGCAAACATAGATCTTTCAGGAATTATAGAAACTGCGACGAATGAGGAACGCATTGTGGCAGGTAAATGGCGCTAAGAGATGGTCTTTGATTAAAATTAGCCAATAATGTTATCTATTTACACGGATTTTTTGGCCCTACTTGCAAAGGAACAACATTTGCAGTTTTATTCGAAAAAGAAAAAGAAAAACATCTGCAGTTTGTCATTTATTTTTCTGTTCCAGATGTTAGAAAGACCTTCTTGTATTTAGATTCCACTGGGAGTACACATATTTCACACGATGAAACTTGACTTGTTTTGTTTAATGTAATTATGTTATAAACCTAAAAAAAGGGGACGAATTCTTTTTTCTCAACTTCAGTAAATAGGTATTCATCATTCTTATATTCCTTTCTAAACATCCGTTGTCCATTATCACTAAAAGGTTAATTTTAATGTGGGAAAATTCCATTCCCATTCTTCACTCCCATTGTATAATGACACTTGCATTTTAACATGCATGATGGCAGGTTACTTGAAATAGCATTTGTCGTGACCTTTCTCAAAGAAAGCTAATGGATTATTAACTAGGCACAAAAGATCGCATACGTTTGTTGTGATTGTAGGTTTGACATGTATAACCCGCTATCCACCTATTCAATTGAAATTCAATCCAACCAAAAGCCTCAGAAATGAATCACTACCAATGTAGTTGCATGAATCATGAAATTCAACCTCGAATTATCTCCATCAGTTTCCTTGAATTTTTGTGCCTAAACCGAGACCCTCAATAAATTTTAGCATGCACTGCTCGCAATTATCAGGACAAGGGACTTTTAAACACGCTCGAAAGTGTATGAGATGAATAATACGTTCAACCCCCGATCACAGGCGAATGAGAAAGTATAAACAAACCAAGCCAAACGCACTCAAAGTCACAGTCAAATTGCATTTTTCCAGCAATGTCCAACGTTCAAAATTAACAAAATTACCCATGCCGATGAACTGTGAATGAGCAGTAAATTGATAGAGATAATCAATCTCACATTGGCACCATGTTATGGACAATCCCGTACTTGTGGATCCAATGGTACAAGAAGGGGGAAATCATTTGCGGCTCAAACTGCAGCAGGAAATGCTATTCAGACAGTAGTAGATCAAGGTAGGCAACGAGCAGAAGTCATGATAAAAGGTCCTGGTCTCAGAAGAGATGCAGCATTAAAAACTATTCGTAAAAGTGATATACTAAAGTTGATGTAACCCCTATGCCACATAATGGCTGTAGACCTCCTAAAAAAAGGCATATGTAGAAATCAAAATGAAAGAGATTTCAAGAGAACTAAACGATTCAATCGATAGAACAACTGGACTAAGCCAAAACCATTCCAATTCCTGCCCAATTAATGACATCCAGCAATATTCAGAATTGATTCAAGGGCACTCAAGAATGAAATTCGTGATTTTTCTGTGACAATTTGACACGAAAATTGATGCCTTATCTTCCTGCAAGTGTATACGAGTTCAAATGATCGAATCAACAACAAATTGACTGGCACCGGATTTCGCCAATGATTTCAAATTACATTTTTCGAAGTAGATTATACACTTATCAGAGATATTATAATATCGATATCCCGGGCCCAACAATTAAAATATTGAAAAACGAAGGGTCGAGAGCTGGGTAACATTAGCAGTCCAGTTTGACGTCCGCAGTAAGGCCCGATTGAATTTTCGGCCCGAACGAAGCCCAGTAAGCATAATTTCACAACAAGCCAGCCACCTGGTACTGGTACAGAATCTGAAATATTCAGGTGAGTTCGGCCCTGAGGCCCGGTTAAGCCCGGCACACGAAGTCAACACCCTCCTCATCTTACTCGGACACCTCGCCGTACAACTTCATCTCCAGCTCGTCCCCTCGCCAACCACCCCTTCCCTCACCTTCAACCTCCGGTCACTGCATTACCGTACAACCTTCCTCCACTCTCCAGCTACTGTAGCCTCCAGCATCTCCGGTTTCCATCTTCATCTTTTTTCCTCCTCCATTCTGTCTGCCGATTGTCGCTGCAACCGGTAACGGTACATCGAGCCTCACCTCCACAATCATACTCTGTTCGTCTCCGTTCTTGGTCGCTACCGTCACTGCCTTTGATTCTCGCTCACTCTCTCTTCACCGCTTCCAATTCTCGGTGTTGCCGCTTCAGAGACCTCCTCCTTCCGATCCACTCGTCAGTCACGTCCAGTCACTGCCCTTACTCAAGGTTAAACTCTCGTACTCTGTTTTCATGAGGTAGAGACCCAGAGCCTTTGCCCCTGCCGGAGTGAAAACCGATTGCGTCCGAGGCTATCTCGATGACCTCAAGCGTGCTGCGTTGCCTTTACATTGATATGGCCGTGACTCGTTCCCTGTTTGTTTTGCATCTTGTCTCTCATCCGAATGTTTTCTGCGTGTCTGATTGTTTTCCTCAACTGTTTTAGTATGCATGTTTCTTGCGGTAAATAAACTTCGCAGTCATTTTTCAGTATACTGAGGCTCGTGTAGAAGTATATTCGAATTTGGAAGTCTTGTATTCCCCTCCATGTTGGAACCGAGAGCCTTCAAGAGTCCTCCTTCGATTACCTTCGTCAATGCAAGTCTGGTGTCCTCAGTTTTGATCAATGGACGCCTCCATCTTATTGCTGGTGTACACTTCGACCGTTGACTTCGCTGCTAAATTTAAGCTTGGCCTCGAGTGATTCATGTTATACACCCTTTGCTCGTGCCAATTGCATACATTCGTGTCTGAAGATGAGGTATCTGTAGTCGTACAGGATGATTATATTCGTAAAAATTATATAACCATCCTGGACGACTACAATTTTTTTTTATAAAAAAAAAACAATATATTACAATATTAATTACAGAAAAAGAAAATGCAGACAATCTTGGGAGGAATGGAGAATTTCCCAATTATATCTCACACTTTCAATTTGGATTATGCGAAGTCCAGTTCAAAGCAAAGAGATCTTCATTTTGAAGGTAAAAGTGAAGGGTTATGAGGCATGCTGCTACTATTCCTATTTAGCTAATGATGCCATGTATGGCACGTTATCTCGTCATTGTCCAATTTACATCTATAAAATTTGAGTTAACTCAAATTTTAATCTTCACCTTCTTTTTAAAAAATAATTCGTTTATCAAAATTATATTCACTTGGAGTCACTATTCAATAGTAAGCGGGATATTTAATTATACACGCATAATTACCTTCTGCCATGAAGTTCCGATGAGGATCGGCATTGACCTAACACAACATAAATGAGTTCTATATAAATTCATTTGACTACCAAATATCACCGAAAAAAGGTGATCATTTGAGTCTAAAGCGTAATTCAAGTTTTAGTTTGCTGGTTCTTTGACAACCGAAGATTGTCTATGTACAATTTGGCGGACTCAAAAAAATATTAGAGCGACAATTAGCAATGAAAGGGGGAGGGGGAGAAATAGAAAAGCCGGACCACTTTGAACTTCTTTTAGAAAGCGAAGGAGAACGATGTTCGACAACGAGAGGTGAATGATTCCAGATTGTCAAGCGGTCAGTTAATAAACTTAGTCAAAATAAAACTTACCATTCAAAATGGGAAGGGTTAATACCAACAAAATTTATAAATTATAATTCATGCCTACTATGACACAAATATCCGAACTTCTTCGTACTCTCTAAAATCTCTAAACTCATCAATTGTGATGCATATACCTCAAACTTTTCTTGTGTTATAAAAATTCTCAAACTTATACTGGTATGGTAAATATACCTTGGATAGAACTGAAATAGAGGGCATATATATCATGCATGTCTAAGTTTTGGTTTTTTCATGACACAAAAAAAAAGTTAGGAGTATATGCATCACAATATATTAGTTTAGGGTATTTTGTGACAAAAAAATATTTAGGGTACCTGTGTCACAAATGCAATAGTTTGGAATTTTTTTTGTGGCATTTGCCCAAATAGGAAACTAGATTATGCATAGCAAGGTCACCATTCTACTCATGTTCCCCCATTCTTGACTAATTTGTTAAAAGATTTTGCTGCTCCATTAAAATACGATTGTGTTTTTAGAACCATATTTCTTCCCTCCTAATCCCTCCTTATGAATATAATGTAACTTCCTGGTTGGTTCAATTAAAATACGATTATGAATCTATGTATCAACGTGAAAGTATTGTGAACGTTTCAGGAGTTTTAAATTTAAGAAAAAGCTAAAATGTGTCAACTGGAAGATCGAATTTACACAAAAAAAATTAATAATAAAAATCAATTCAAATAAACCCTTAAAGGAATCATTGGATATATAACATGTCATATCAAAGTTCCTCTCTCATCGCGACCGGACGATTTATTACTAAGGAGTTCCCTTGGATGTGGCTTCGAAGGAAAGTTGCCGCGATGGGACTCAAATCCATGAGTTACATATTTGGGTTTTTTACGAAAACAGTCGATTATAGGAGTAAGTGAGTCCGATGCCTTGGAGGCTTGCCCAAATAATAGAAATCTGTTAGATAAAGAACACGTTTGATGCTATATAATATTCACGCAATCTTTTTATTGTCTAATTTTACTTCGCTAAACTAGTAGCAAATTTATGTAGACTAGTAATTAGTCGTGGGCATTGCACGTAAACCAAATTTGCCTGAACGTGTTTTGAGAACTTCATTTGATTGCGAGAATCATTAAATATATCGTACTTCTTTAATTTAGTAAAGAACCATGAAAAAAAGAAGAAAAACTGACATTTTCACCTGGTTAATCACACTAAACAAGACTACTGATTATCTGTCAAGTCATTTTGTGAAAACATTAATACTTTTTAGCATAAAATGAGACACACTCGTTACAAAAAGAGATATTAATAACAAAAAAAATTTAAGAAAACAAGTTGTTGATGCCCAAAATTACCCTTACTGTCACGTACTAATCATGATGAATATTGACATTTAAATCATCCTTGTTGTCACATAATGGTTATGATTAGCAGCAATCCTGCCCATATTAGTCATAGAGACGAAGGATGGCCAAGGTTTTCAAGAACCTTTGGGTTAAATGTCGATGGACCTACAAGTGGAGATGCATGGTTTGATGGTAAGGCAGTTGATTGCCACATGTCCAGCCCAAGAAATACTCCTATGGACGTAAAATTCAGATAGAATTGACATCAAGATTTAAGTGGGAATAGTTGGTGCTCAAATGGACACTCAAAATCAAAAGAGCGATTATTACTTGCTGGACAAGTCGTGCGAGCATCGTTGACAAGTCAAGAGACAATAAGATGTGGATAAGTGGTTAAGCCAAGAATGTGGAAGAAATTAGAAGCGACTTTCAAGGAAGGATCAATCAACCGATGGTTACTAGATTGTCCTATAAATACTGCAGACAATCCAACGAAGAAGCCCCCCTCAAACAACACATCAAAATCCTTTATCTCATCCTTTAGTTATCTTAACCTAGCCTAGTTTAGCTATAGCTTTGGATTATTATCAATAAAATTCTGATGAGTGTCTATATTGTAAGTATTGCTGTTGATTAGATTCCAATACTATCCTACTATATAGCGTCGTTGATTAGGTTCCCATTTAGGAGTGGTATCTTCTCAATGTTGTTTCCATTGTCCAGCGTCATTGATTAGATTTTGACGTTATATCCTCATACTCATTTAGGAGCAGTACCTACTCAACGTTGTTTCTACTGTCCAGCATGATTGATTGGATTTCGATTTTATGTCCCCATACCCATTTAGGAGCAGTACCTTCCCCATGTTGTTTCCATCGTCCAATATTGTTGATTAGATTCCGACGTTGTGTCCTCAACTCCATTTAGGAGTAGTACTTATCCGGTGTTGTTTTCTCCATCCAGTGCCATTGATCAAATTTACACTTTGTGTAATCCATTTGATCTTAGTGGATTTTCGTCAGTATATTGAAGGGTGTTTGAATTAAGTTGTTGATTAGATTAAGGTGTTTGTTATCATCAAATTCGAGCTTGTACTAAATGATTTTATTAGACTCAAGACTATAATATTTATATCTATTTGCATTTGACCCTCTCTGTCCAATACTAGCACAAACCTAAGTCCCCTTAAATAAAAATCCAAAACATAACACTTAGTGAAAGATATTTCATTGCGGGATCCGAAACCAGCAAAACACAAGTAAACGAGAGCGAGTCGTGCATGCAATATTAGCACAAAATCTATTTGCATCTGACCCTCTCTGTCCAATACTTAGTTTTTTCTATATTTAGTTTGTACTGGAAAGGAAAAAAAAAAGATAGAGCATACAATATTCCTCTTATTATAATATTCTTCGTTCGATTATAATAGGAAGAACAAGAGCGAGTCGTGCATGCACTCCGTGAAGACTCAAGATCGAGGCCAAACAATCCTCATTCAAAGTAGAACTGATTCTGACCTTCATGTTAACGTGATAAGCAGCGAACACCTCAAACCATGGATTCAATTTATCTTCGATATCACACGCTTAATGGCCTTCCTAAAATTGTCACGAATGTATGCAATCGGTATGTATGAGCAGAGAGTGTATAACATGAATCACTCGAGACCAAACTCAAATTTAGCAATGAAGTCAATAGTTGAAGTATACACCAGCAACCGGTTTTCACTCCAGTGGAGGCGAAGGGTCTCAGTCTTTGCCTCACGAAAACAGAGTGCGAGAGTTTACCTTGAGTAAGGGCAGTGACTGGACGTGATTGATGAGTGGATTGGAAGGGGGAGGCCTCCGAAGCGGAGACGCTGAGAATTGAAACCAGTGAAGAGAGAGGGAACAAGAATGAATGGCGGTGACAGTAGTGACAGAGATCAGAGATGAACGGAGTATGATTATGGAGGCCTCTGAAGTGGCAACACCGAGAAATGAAACCAATGAAGAGAGAGTGAATGAGAATTGTAAGGCAGTGACAGTAATGACCGAGAACAAAGATGGAGTATGATTGCTGATGTACCGTGACCAGTTACAAGTTATGACAACATTTGGCAGAGAAAATGGAAGAGGAAAAGATGAAGATAGAAACCAGCGAGCCGGAGAGTGGAGGTAGGTTGGACGGTGATGTAGTGCCGGAGGTTGAAGGTGAGGGATGTGGTGGCTGGCGAGGGGAGGACCTGGAGATGAGAGAGAAGAGAGAAATTCCGAAGCGAGGTGTCCAAGTGAGATGAGGAGGGTGTTGACTTGGTGGGCCGGGCCGAACCGGGCCTTCGGGCCTGAACTTGCCTGAATATTTCTTAGATTCTACACCAGGCCCAGGTGGTTGGCGTACTGTGAAATTATGCTACTGGGCTCGGCTCCGGCCGAAAAGTCAAACTGAACTGCTAAAGGTGACCGGCTCTCGATCCTCCGTTCTTCAAAATTTTAATTGTTGGGCCCGATATATCGATATCATAATATATGTATATTAATCTTCTTCGAAAAATGTAATTTGAAATCAATGGCGAAAATCGGGTGCCGGTCAATTTGTTGTTGATTTGATCATTTGAACTCATTTACACTTACAGGAAGATGCGGTATCAATTTTCATGTCAATATATCACCAAATAATCACCAATTTTGGTCTTGAATGCCACTGAATCAATTATGAATGTTGATGGATGTTATTAATTAGGCGTAAATTGAAATGGTTTCGGCTTACTTCGGTGTTTCTCTCGATTGTCCATAACGTAGTGCCAATGTGAGATAGAATATTATCAAGTTACCACATGTTCACAGTTCATTGGCTGGATGTTGCTGGAGGCTGCAATTTGAGTGTGGCTTCGGAGCATTTGGCTTAATTTGTTTGTCCTTTCATTTTCTGTGATCAGGACTCAACTTATTATTAATTTCATAGCCTTTCGAGTGTGTTTAAAGGTCATTTGTCATGACAATTTCAAGCAACGAATGCTGGAAATTATTGAGGGTCTCGGTTTAGGCATGAAACTGATGGGCATTGATGGAGATAATTCGCGGTTGAATCTCATGATTCATATCAATGCATCGCCATGCGATACATTTCTAAGGCTTTTGGTTGGATTGAATTCCATTTGAACGGGTGAATTGTGGGTTACATGTGTGGCTTCGGTTTAGGCATAGGCAAAGTATCCATGTCATGTCATTTCAATGTTATTTAGTGTAATTTCCTTTGCATAAATAGTTAGTTCCGCATATGATGGTGGGCATCTTTAGTTTACTGAGTTTTAGGATGGTGATAAAACATGAATCCTTTTAGTGAATAGGTCTCGTTTAAGTCTCATTACGATTGTGGCATCTTAGCTTATGGTAGCTCATGTTCCGGGGCTTACTAACAAGGCCATCTATATTTTTTAGCCAACATCTTATAGGGTTTATTTTCTCGTAGTTTACTTTAGTACTATTTTGCTTTCAAGTGTTGATTTCATTCTTGATTTGGTGCGTTAGAAATCATATAGTAATTCAGATTTGATCGTAATCATATACAATGATCAATTTCATTAATTTGATCTAAAAGCTTACTTCAATCTAAACAATTGGTTTCATCCAACTAATAGTGTTTACTCCAAAAAGAATACCGTGAATGGTGGCATTAAAGAGAATTTCAAGTTGCAATTAGTACAGGCTTGGAAGAGCCTGTAATAAGCTATGCACCATCTTTTTTAATAGTAACCATTTGTGCTTATTTGATACTTCATTGGCTTTTCTCGAGGAAGGTCGCGACAGATGCTATTCCAAGTAACTTGCCATCACGTGCTAAAATGTTATTGTCATTATACAATGGGAGTGAAGAACAGGAATGAAATTTTCTCATGTTGATGATAACTTTCGATGTGATAATGGACGACGAAAGGTTTAGAAAGGAATAAAAGAAAGATGACTACCTATTCACTGAAGATAAAAAAAACTTTCTCCCCCTTTCTTGGGTAAATAACATAATTGCATTAAACAAAATAAGTCAAGTAGCATGAAGTATATGTACTCCCAGCGGAGTCTAATACAAAGGTCTTTAATAACATCTAGAACAGAAAAATAAATGACAAACCGCACATGTCGTTCCTTTGCATGTTGGGCAAAACAATTTATGTAAAAGACTAACATTAGTGGCTAATTCTTAATCTAAGGCCATCTCTTAGCGTGATGTATTTATCACTATACATTCACTGTTTGTCGGAGCTTCTATAGCTCCTGAGAGATTTATGTTCGCTTGTAATTTGTCATAAGCACGGATATTTTGTCATTATAAATCTGGAGATGATATATAAAATTTAAAAATACTTTTAATCGATATTTATGATGTATACAACTAGAACTTCTTACTTGTCAATTTTCAAGATGGGCAGAAGTTTTCTCACCGGTCTCTCAAGTTTGGTCCCTCTGTGGAAAAAAGCATGAGATGTTACTTATGAGGACCAACTATGAAATTATGATTGCACATGAATGGTCAATCACGGCGTGTAAATTTGTACCTTGTCGATATATGACTATCTTTTCCCATTTGAAAGGAAAAAAAAAAAAAAAAAGGCCTGTTTCCTTGTAACTCTGAACATTACTTAAATAAATAAAAGCATGGAGGCTTAAGCAATATGCTGAAATTGCGCAGCATCTACGGCAAAACATGCATACATAGTCTGTTCTATCACTTTGTCAGTACCCAATTTTTCATGTTCATTGTATGTTCAGTTATAACAACCTATGAAAATAGTGATTTATTCAAAAGTCAAGCAGTTAGAGCAAGTATGCTTATTATTTACCCCCAAAATATCTAATTTTTTTGCTTGTTTGCATTAGGCAATATCTCGAGTTAGATTTCACATCAAAATTGAATTTGTCCTTTATAAAGATGCACATGTGAGTGAGTTGTAGTAGATAAATTCAACATCAGAAAATTAATGTGATGTAAAATAGTTATTATATAATGAATGTCCCATAACTCATTGGCTTAAACCTTTGAGTGAAAGTGGATATTAACGGGCTCAGATTTGGGTTCTCCCTTGGCTATCTCCTTGAGTCAAGGTATCGGCTTTTTGCTACACACTCCCAACAAATGTTATCAAAGCCAGGTTGTGAGTTCTGGATAGGTGGACGTTATGGTGTAGCCATGTGGGCCTAAAGTTAATGCCCTGAATTAAGGGAGAATGGACCTAACATTGAGCTCATAGATGAGGGAGAAATTGTTAGAATACACATGTGAATGAGTTGTGTTAGAGAAATCTCACATCGGAAAATTGATGTGGTGTAGAGTAATTTGTATATTCTAATTGACCCATAACTCATTGACTTAAGTTTTTGAGTGAAGATGGATTTAATTGAATATATTAACAGGCTCGGACTTGAGCTCTCTCTTGGTGTCTCCTTATCTTAGCATTTCATACATGCTTTGCTAATCCACGTGCTAATGAGAGCTCGGCCTTGAAATGATTTAAGAGGAGTCTCTCTGAATCAATCAAGCATATTCTTCTTGCGTTTATCCTGAACTACTCATGTCATGCTCGTCGTTGGGTGGCAATGGAGATTAGTGCTCAAGTGACGAATTCAGCGGTTGCATCATTGGCCTAGACCTCGGTAGCATTTATCTCTCTAGTACCACTAGTCTTTTTAATCTACTTTGTTGTGCTCACCATTCTGTTGGAACTTCTATAACTCCCATGGGATTTATGCTTATACGTAATTAATGGTAATCACGTATATTGTATCATTATTTTTATATAAAGCGAGGTAATGATATATAAAATCTGAAATATTTTCAGAGGATGATTACCATCTTTTGTTTTTGTGATTCAAGGGCTAGGAATACTCCTCGGAATAGAGAATGACTCCCGTTCGTCCGCGTGAAAGACGGGCAAAAGACTTTTTCGGTGGCCTCTCAAATTTGGACTTTTTATGAGAGGGCCGACTACGCAATTATGACTGTGCATGAACCATTAATCGCGACATGTATCATAATGCCACCTAATTTGTCTCTTGACGTGTGACCATTTTTTTCCCTTTTGAAAACTGATGCCTATTTGCTTATAACTTTTAACATTACTTTAGGTAAAAAGAAGGAAAAAAAAAGCCGAGAGACTTAAGCAATATGTTGAGATGTAAAATATGTATGGCGAGACATACACAAATAGTAAGGTTTCCCATGTTGGTTGTTAATTCATTTATATGAAGCTATGGGAATGTTGAGCTATTTAGGAGTCGAGTGGTTGGACCAACAGAAGGTGCCTGTTATTTTTACATAAGATATTTAGATTTTTTTTTGGTTGTTTGTGTTAGGCGATATCTCAAGTTGTGTACATAATGCATTTGCCTCTTTGATCTGATTGGAGGTAGGTCATTGACACTAAAACTGCATATTTCATTAGAAGTTGTGATTGAAAAAAAAAATTAGATTTTGGAATTTCATCCTCACATTTCTCGTCTTCCCCACCTTAACTGATTTCTCTTCACACCAGATTAGATTAAAAACCAGAAGAAGTTATGCTACTAAGGTCGAGGCCGACAATGTGTGTACGAAACACCGAGATCAAAACGACCCAAGTATAAAGCTTATACACTAATGAAAATGGCGTGATATTGTCCTTTCTTTGTTTTTGTATTTTTATTTTCGTGGTCGTTATTAGAGCACGTAGGTCATAGCACAGCCAAGTCAATATCATGTCACCTTCATTAGTGTTCATGCTTCACACTTGGATCATCTTTTATCTTGGTGTTCCATACATGCTTTGCCAATTAGGAAATAGATGACTTCAAGTTTTAAGTTGTAGTGACTACTTGTATTGATACTAAAAGAACATATCAAAGTCAAAATAGAATTTTGCTGCTAGACAATATAAGATTATCTTACATCCATGATCGAAAGCTTGAGATTTGTTTTGTTAGCTGTTATCTCTCAAATTCGAGGAGATATATGAAGGATGCCGGGGAAGCTAAGTTGAAATGTAGAGTGCTTGAGTTGAATTATATAGGGTATGCGCCTTTTTCCTGGTTCCAGCCAAATCATTAACGGGCAACTAAATCTTTTTGTTGGGTTCTTCAAATGTATATGGCATTCTTGATAAACACAGAAAAATTTCTATGGTAACGGCTATTATGGTAGAACTAAAGTTTTCTCTTAGGGGAGAAGATTCTCATAGGAGCAAAGGGAAAAAAGGAAAAAGAATATCCCTCAAATCCGATTGACTTTGAGTGTGATTTTTCGAATCTCTTTCCTTTACGGACTTACCAGAATCAATTCGAATTGAGAAGTAAGCATGAAAGTTGAGTTAAAGAATGATGGTAATTCCAAAGACACAATTGGATTCGCTTTTGATTTATGCTTTGTCCTTGTATCAATCACTTACTAATCAATTCGAATAGACAAGCAAGCATGAAAGTTAAGTGAAAGATTGTGCTTTAGGCACATGTAAATCATTTAATATAGGATTACGGAGGTAAAATCAATGCCAACTGTCTAAAGAGCTTAAACTTTTAGATAAGAGCATGGTTTAATATTTGAATATTCTATCACTCTCTCTCACATTTAGTCTGATATTTATTTACCTAGAACTAAGCAGTGGACATATTTAATTGGGAAAACAAATGAGGCCTAAACAATTTTGAACTCAGGAGATCTAGTTTTGATGAAATATACTATGAAATTACTGCCAATTGCTATAAAAGTTTATGCTCTTAGATAAAAACGTGATTTAATATTTAAATATACTATAGAATACATTTATTTTGTATAATCCATTATTCTCTCGGCAGATTACATTTAATTTTCCTAGTGGAAAATGAAACTACTTGCATGATCGCTCAATCCAGAGACGAGGATACAAATGGTTTTTAGGCCAACCGAGACAACCTGTGGACCTCATATTTTCACCTTGTATGGGAAAATGGTCCAATCAAGTTCGTAAGAAGAGGGAATATGTCACGGACAGAATGTAATGAGGTAACTAGCCCCACCGGCGCAACTAAAAGTGCTGCTCTTGTCGTCGTAAGCGTAGCTGTAAGCTTGAGGGCACTGGTCCTTGAAAATCTTCGAGTATTTCGTCGGCGGGCACGTCTCCGACGTGTTGTACGCCCCAGTGCAGCAGTACTGCGGCTGGTTTAACGCCAGGCACGCGCTCTTGCACGCCACGATGCTCCCGTCCGACCCCTTCACCGCCAGCTCTGACGGGCACACGGAGTTGACGTTGCCTTCGCAACTGGTCGTGCTGCACGTACTGCCGCTACCCTGTGGGGTTGCAGAGAGGGGCAGGTTGAAACCGTCCACGAGGCTGATGTCGTAGATGCTGTTCTCGACAGAGCCCGGTGCCTTGAGAGTGAACTCCGCCAAGGAGGCCGGCGGGATCGCCCCAGCACCGTTGCAACTCACCTGGCCAGACCCACAGTCGGCGGTGGTGCAGCTGAATTTGCCGGCGGCATCATAGGTGCAACCCGTTCGGCCCCAAACCCGGCCGGCTGTCCACGTGTCCGGGACATCATTGATCGAGAAGAATGCACCTTTGGCGAGCTCGAATCCGGTTGAGGATAGCTGCCCGTGGCCCCCACCGGTGAGCGTTCCGGGCCAGACCGTGTAGGGGCAGTTGTTGGTGAAGGTGAGTGTGGCTGCGCCGGCTCCTCCTGCAATCATGCATGCAAGCCATAAAATTGATGTACGTGGATTAATTATTTTTCCTCCTGGGGTTTATCAGCGCGGGAATCTTCATAACAAAGATGGAAATTTGAACAAAGGACTTTAACTTCCGAATCCCAAAAAACAAAAAATTAAACTTAAGATCTTATTTTCTAGTTTCGGAAGAAGGTAATGTTAATGTAGAAATTTGTAATAGTTGAAAATAGATAGATTATGATGACAATGTGCTTACTTGCGAGGAGGACTAGGAAAGGCAGGAGGAGGAAAAAAGATGCTCTTGCGTCCATGATCGAGAGCTTCAGATTTTTCTTTCCGTTTATTGTTTCTCTAGTATAGGAGGTATATATAGAATGCCGGGGAAGCTAACTTGAAATTACTTTGGAAAGTATTTTAGAATGTGGAAGAAATATACGGGAAATGAGAACGACTCTTGCACGCCAACGTGAAAGAGGGGCCAAAGGACCGTTGGCCGGCCTCTCAAGTTTGGTCTTTTCTTAGAAAAAAAAAAAAAAAACATGAGAAGATATTGAGGAGTATCGACTATGCAATTTTGACAGAGCATGGATGATTATTCACGACATGCATAAAAACCTGACCTCATTTGTCCCTTGTGGGTGTGTGACCATTTTTTTCTCTTTTGAAAAATTTATGCCTATATTTGCTTATAACTTTTGACATTACTTTTTTTTTTTGGGGGAGGGGGGAGGGGGAACATGCGGACTTAGGCAAAATCTTGAAATTGCAAATTATCTATGGCAAGACAAACACAGATAATATGATCAATCTTAATCATCACTTTAGCAATATGGTTTCTCTGTTAGAGTAAAAATTATATACAGAAAAAACAGGATCAAAAGTAAATAAACCTATAGCAAATGTTCGTAGGAAATTCACAGAAATTCGGTGAAATTATGGATATACTCTACTAACCCAATCCCCTCGCATACTAATGGTGTATTTCAAATTAGAGGATTTGCATTAGATCTTGTGAATACCCTTTAGAAATTAACAATCATTCATTTTATATACCGTCTCCCATCAAAGTGATTATCAAATGGGCAGTTGTCACGAAAAGATATGAAGTGTGGATAAACTGCATGTGGAATAATGGCTACTTTAAAGAGAGAATGTGAGTCCGAAAATGTGGGATCATGTGTGTGTGTGTGTGTGTGTGTGTGTGTAAAACGTTCTCCCCTTGATTCCAATATTTTCATCATACAGATTATCCGAGCAAATCCACTAAAACTTTATGCTTAAAGAAAAGAAACAAAACGCATGAATCATGGCGACATGTTCTCTAAGAATGAGTAATATCTTCCACGTATGACAACACATCTTAATGAATAAACCCTATATTTATTCAAGAACCAAGGACAAATGTTATTCTCATAAACAACAAAATGTGTACATCAAAAATTGAGAATCAACATCACAATAGAATAAGAGTTTCATACAACAAAAATCATCCATATGATAACAAATCACATAATGGGACTTATTCTCATATTAGTTACATGATCCTTATATTTCATTAGTGGCATGCCTTTAGTTAAAGGATCAGCTATCATCAATTTAGTACTAATATGTTATATGATCATTTTATTCTCCTTAATATGTTCCCTTAAGGCTAAATACTTGATATCGATATGCTTACTTTGATTGCCACTTTTGACATTTTTAGCCATAAAAACTGTAGTTTAATTGTCACAATATATTATTAATGGCTTAGCAATAGAATAAACAATTCTAAGCCTAAAAATGAAACTCTTCAACCATACACCATGTGAGGTAGCCTCAATATAAGAAACAAACTCAGCCTCTATAATGGACATAGCAGTCAAAGTCTACTTTGCACTCATCCATGATACGACTCTACCAACTAATATAAAAATATATCAAGATGTTGATTTTTAAAAATCAACGCAACTCGCAAAGTTTGCGTCAGAATAAACGATTACTTCCAAGTTGTCAATCCGTCTATACATAAGAATGTAGCTTTTGGTACATTGAATGTATTTCATCACTTTATTTATAGCTCTCTAGTTGTCCATCTTGAATTATTTTGATATCTTCAACATTCTCATAGCAAAGGCAATGTTAGGTCGAGTACAAACCTAAGCATACATCAAGCTTCCGACAACATAAACATTTGGAACGTTATTCATTTGTTCCCTTTCTAAATCATTCTTCGGGCACTAGTTCAAATTAAACATGCCACCCTTCATAAGGGGTACTATACTTGGTGAACAATATTTCATCCAAAGTCTCTCTAGGACCTTATTGATATAAATTTCTTGAGATAGTACTAAAATTTCTCGAAGTCTATCTTTATGGATCTTAATGCTAGTGACATAAGATGCTTCACCCATATCCCTCATGTCAAAATTTGTAAAGATAAATTATTTCACCTCATGTAGCAGCCCCCTACCATTGGTCGCAAGTAGAATATCATCTACATATAGCATAAGGAAACAAATTTTGCTCCCACTAACCTTCTGACATTGTCACGACCTACCCTTGGGGGGAGAAAAAGGGTTTAGGAATATTGCCTAAATGACGGACCTAAGGTCCATGATTAGGCATGAGCTTTCCCAAGTCCATACCCCGCGTGACATTGGGATATTTTTAGGAATTTTGCAAAAAGAAGTCATGCAAATTAAACATACGATATAATCAAAATATGAGCAAATAAATGCCTAATTACACTATGAAGGCAAGATATGACAATTCCTAACCAAACCCCATTATTTTTGGATTTTCGAAAATTTTTAAATTTTTTAAAATAATAATAAGATAATAATTTTTTTTATATTTTTTGGGGCTGGATCAGGTCGAGTCTGGTTTGACCAGACCCAGGTTTGGCCCGGTTGGCGTGGGTCGGGTCCAGCAGGCCAAAATGGGGCCAAAGCTTGGGCCTAGCCCAAGAGTTTCCCCTCCTCTCTTTTTAAAACAAACCAGGCCCACAAGCCCACACTACACTAGCCCAAGCTCACAAGCTCAAAAGTTAGATGGCCCGAATTATCCAAAAACCCTACCCGAGAACTTGCACCCAGCCCGACTCTTTCGACCCGGTTCGCGCCTTCTTCTCCAGGGCTTCTTTGCGATGCTGGGGGACGGCAAGGGACGTCGGCGACTCGGCGCGGCGACGCGGTGGGTGGCAACGGCGACTCGGAGGCGACGACATGGTGGGCGATAACAACAATGCAGCGGGCGACGGCCGTGGATAGCGAAGGGCGACGACATCATTGGGGTCTACGCGGTGATTGCAGCATAGGCAACATCGATAGAGTTGAGTAGCAACAGGGGCAGCTGCGTCGGGGATGGAGACGAGACAAAGGAGACACCGACGGGCCAACAAGCAGCACGGCGGGACTTGTGTCGAAGGCCAGGGAACTTGGCGATGAGCAACTCGGCATAGCATCGGGAGGATGGGCAGCGACAGCGTTGAGCCCAGGTGTTGTCGTAGTCGAGGTCAAAGGGTAGCGGCTCGGTGAGCAGCAATGATTCTAGAAAGCTGTGGCCTAGCAATGTCAATGATGACTGAACGGCGGCGACGGTCGGCCTGGTGATGCGGCGGGGCTCGATCTACTCCCAGATATGATCAAGCACAATAAGATCTAGGCCTTTGGCTGACCCCCTACCTCAGATCTTCAGACCTAAAAGTTTTTGAGTTCGTCTTCCCACTCTCTCTAGTCTCAGTTGGCTTAGCATCGGGAGTAGCGGCGGTGGATGCTGTGGCTATTGGCATCGGCAGCAACGGTGTCAAGTGTAGGGGGATCAGACGGCGGCGGCTCAAACGGCTTTGGGCTCGGAGGGCGGCGGCTCGGATAGTGTCGGGCAACTTCGCCTCCTCCTCGGATCCTACAAGCTCTCTCCCTCTTCTCCACATCAAATTACCCCCATGGCTACCATCCTGTGGATGCGGTTTAGTTTCTCTTCTAGGGTCACATTCTCCTAACCTCCATAGTATCCCGCCAGCATTAAGGACTCATACAACTTGGAAGCATCCACCACTAGAGGCTATTGATTTGCCCACGTCTCCTCAGAAATTAAGTTCACTCCCCATGCATGATTTGGTAGAGGGTTCTGTTGTACGTTAAGCCGAGCCTCCCTGAAAGTCAAGATGTTCTTGTCTAGAAGCTATTAAATTTTATATCTCAGCACGTTACAATCATCTACATTATGCCCCCTTTCTCCTATGTGGTATTCATAGGTCTTGGTCATATTGAACCTGGCGAACCTCGGAGGATTGTCTCTAGATACCTCCTTCGTGACCATCCTCTTTTCGAGAAGCATGGGCAACAACTTTGACAGCGGGCGTGGTAGTGGGGAAAATCCCTTTCAAATGGGCCTCTTGCCATTATCATATGCTCGTGACGAGCTACCTTGAACCGCTATAGGCTTGTGCACAGGTGTTGCGATCGGCTGAGGGAGAAATGGCTCTCGCACAAGCGCTACTTTGACTGTGGCTTCCTTATCTTTTCTTGCTGTGAATTTCTTCGTGCCCCCAGTAGATATTTTTCCCTCAACAATTGCCCATTCGACTCCTTCACCTACCTCAATTAGTTGTGAAAATATTTGACAACCCGAGAACACTAACCCTTGGAAGTATTCAGGGGGCAATGTATTGAGGAATGGCTGCTTCATCTCCCTCTCATTCAAGGCCGGTTCACTTGTGAGGCCATAGTCCTCCACCTTTGCGCAAAGGCCTTAAATGACTCATTCATCTTCTTCTCAATATGGGTCAACTCTTCTCTCGTGAGGGTGAGCTCGGTATTAAACCGGTATTGTTGCAAGAACTCATTAGCTAAATCTTCCCAACTGGTGAATTTTTCAATGCCCAGTACAATGAACCACATTAGGGCAATATCTTCCAAGCTATCTTGGAATGTGTGTATGAGGAAAGACACATTGTCGGCGTAACGAGCCATTTTCCTTAGGTAATACCTAAGGTGGATCGTGGGGCATCCCGCTCCATCATACTTTCTTGTGAACCTAGACTCTTGGAAAATCTCAAGGAAGTTTGTCTTGGTATATGAAGAAAACCTATCAACTCCTTTCAGCGCGTAACTTTGCAAGGCACATAGTCGCTCCTCCATCTTTGCCAAGCGTTTTTCACTCTCTTCACTTAGATGGGGTGTTGGGTCTTCCTTCGGAGGAGGGTCCAAATTGACAATGATTGGCATCACAGAAGGAACCTCTCCAGCAGTTTCTTTCTCAGGGAGATTAGCAATGTGCGTGCCTCCCGTCGACGGGGGAGCGTGTCCTGATGACGTAGGAGTGGATGTTCCAGTGACAGCTACAGCAAGAGGCTCCTTAAGTTTCTGGCTTATTTCAAGCATCATTGCGGTGAGTTGGCTAGCTGGTCCTCCATCTTGGCCATACGCATGTTGGTGTCCTCGTTCTCCATCCTGACTTTCATACGCGTGCGAATCGGAGATCTTCACTTGGCCATGTTGACGATCGACAAAAGACAATCGATCAGCTAGTACATGATGCAAGGGTAAATAAACATATATAAGTACAAGTAATAATCAAGCAGTCGGCCCACAACAAAAATATAATCACCCAAATTTGTTTGTTTCATTGAAAACCAGGTTGCCACATAATGCAATAAAAAACATGAGAGAAAACCCCTGAACAACGAAGCTACTTTAAAGACGAAAGGACACTCTTAACTCCCAACATTGAGACTCGAGACAAATTCTTTTAACATTGTAACACATGTGAGTATGGTCCCGCTACAAATCGCATTTGAGTCAATCTAACTAATGAGGACAACTTCCGCTCGTGGCAGCTCCACTAACTCAGGTTAACTTCAAAGCACGCTCTTCGACCTCCTTGAGCTCCCTTTTGAGGTGCTTGATCTCAGCTCGGTGGGTCTTCAATGGCACTTTAGGAATCTTCGAGCATAGGCTCTCTGTGATCTTATGCCTAAGGATGTACTCCTTCGAGGCATAGTAAGTCTTATCTTGCCCCTCCAACTCTTCCTCGGGCTATATCAGCTTCCAGGGGTGGCACATATCCCACATCGATTTGACCAACGCAACGGATCGTGATATTGGCATATGTCAGGGAAGTCTATCCTAAGAGGGTCTTCCTAAATCGTCAGTAGAAGCTGTTGAACCTCTTGAAATTGATGGGTGACTCAGGTCTGGTAATATTCGATGACTCCAATGATTCCCAACAAAGGAATAGGTCCAGTAAGCCCACACACAAACCGCGCTTCTTGAACTCGGAGCCATTTGGCATGCCATTGGAAATCCTCAGATCCAAGGTTGGTCATGAAAACTAACCACTCAGAATAATGATAATTAGGGGCAAACGTTTTCCTATCTCTAAACTTCAGGATAGGGTGGCTAGAGTCAGAAATGTCATTTACAGTCATCAAGCCACCAAACCCCTTCCCCTTAATGTGAGAGAAGAACCAGATTTGTAAGAGTGCGGGAGGAGCATGGAAAGCTTTGTCTTTATTTTATTTAAAACAAGCAAGGGAAATAAATGTTTCAGTCAAGATAGCATTAACAAAGCCCTTTCTCATATATACTTCACGAACTACCTATGCTACGGAAGGGCTAATAGCATTTCTACAGTGTGGGAATATCACAAACCCAAAGAAAGCTAGTAGGAAGATCCTATTCTTTTGGAAAGATTGGAAATTTTGAAAAAAAAAATCATTTAGAAATGAGAATGGACAGGTTTTGCGATTGGCTTTCAAAACTTTTCTCACGTTCTCTCCCTTAACTTTAAGGAACTCAAATAAGGTTGATGCATGCTCAGTTCCTACAGTTGGGCTAACTAACTCCGACACTAAGGGCTTTCCAATGGCAATACCGTATTCCTTCAAGATTGGAGTGAGTTCGTGATCACCGAATATGAACGTGCAAGTTGCGGGGCACCAAATATGTGCTAACACTCGCATGACATCATAATGAGTCTCTATCTCCAAAAAGAGGAGTGATTGTCCGACGTAAGATCGCACCCAGTCACGGCCAGTCAAATCTAGTCTATCCCACCATGTGCGGAGCTCGGCTTTTGGGATGAAAATGATGTGAAGCTCGGGTTACCCCATCGTATGCCAACCAAAGTTATGACAAACCTAATTTGTCATGGACCGACCAAAAAGAAAGCGAATAAATAAATTGCGCAGAAAATGATTCAAAAAACTTACCATATTCATTGAGTAGCAATGCCAATGACATAAACATGCGCATGGGCGGTGGTTCGATTTCCACTCTAGACGGCTCAAAATAAAGTCATAGGATCACAGGACTGAACCAACAAGATTGCAGTTAGGTCGTGTTACTCATGACTCCGGCTTTGTCAAAGAACCGACCCGTGTCGCGTGGTTGCAGATTAGGGTGGGTACCTTCGACATGAAGAAAGAAATTTCAAGGTAGAGATGGGCGACTCATACTACACAATTGTAGTAAGAGTGGTATCCACCTCAATACCATCCTAAGTGATCCTATGTGGCCTAGGTCTGGTGGCAGATAATGTGTTTTACAATATAGTGTAATGCAGGGGAAGCACGCATGACAATTGATAAGCAATTAGCACTCCGTACATAAAAATAAATCATACATTCCTACAGTTCCTGCAAGGCAAATGTGAGCAAACACTTCCCCTTACACCTCTCATTCAGCATGAACATTAAACAATCGACCTGTTAGGGATATACTTTGGATCATCACTACCAAACAATGATATTTTTGAACAAGATCAATTTCGGCCTAAGTCCTCTAAGGTCTAAAACCAAGTCCCCAATGGAGTCGCCAAGTTGTCGCTACCTACCCTCGGGGAGGAGGAAGTACATTTAAGGGTATTGCCTAAAGGATGGGCTTATGGCCCTTGATTAAGCACGGGCTCTTCCAAGTCCATACCTCGCGTGACATTGAGATATTTTTTAGGAATTTTACACAAAAGGAGTTGCCACTAGTCTATTAAGGTCGGCTAAAAACCAAGCAGGACATGAGAGTATGCCCTGCTTCCTATGAAACTAGAGAATCTGGGGTCGGGGACTTGATTACACTAATTAACCAATTAGTGCCATTTCGGTATCTAATCTTGTTCAATTTTTTTTTAAAAAAAAAATGATTTTTGTCAAGGAGTTTGGGTTGATTTTATACCTATGCACTAACATGTGAGGTGATCATGTGAGTGCGCAATCATTAACATAATAGTCATCGCTACCCAGATCCTAATTGTAACAAAATTAAACACATGCAATTAAACATAATTAGATATGCAAATTACACATGCGATATAATCAGCATACAAGCAAATAAAAGCCTAATTACACTAAAATGGCAATACATAGCAATTTCTAACCAAACCCTACAACTTTTGGATATTTGAAATTTTTAATTTTTTTAAAAATAATATTTTGCCATCCCAATATGCTAATTTTCCTGCATTTGACACATTTTCCATTTGAATGAATATCTTCGACCCAACCCGCACTTACTCTCATTGGTGTCTGAATCAACTCTCAGCTACATTAATGCATGTACCCATCGATTCACAATGTAATGTGTGAAGACATTAATGAAATCATCGTGCAAATATGAAGATCGACATTTCTCGTGAACACGATGAAACGTGCAAGTGGAAAGTTTTCCATCACAAGAAAAAATGAGGGACATGGAAAATTCAAAGAAGTTCAATAGCATAAATTTCGCCTTATGGAGTGTGACCGCAAAAGCAAATTGCCAAATCATAGAGGTTGGGTTCTCAGTGTCGGCAGGAACAAGAATTGTCTCCAAAGACTTCCGTAGTCAATGCATGCATGCATGTTTCTTATCGTAGAACATCACCATTGGCCAAAGATGGTCCCCTCGTTGCATGGTTGACTTGGCGGTCCTTGTTGAGTTCAAGACTCAGCGTGCCAACAGTAACTAAAAGGTGAAACATCATATCATCTTTAAGGAAGTAATGTCATAGTGTAGTTGTTTCAATCACTATTCTTTTCAGATGGATTACTACCTCATCAGCACAGTATTTCACTCTAGCAATGGTTCTGTATTCTTGAGTCAAAGCCAAAAACGATCATAGGTTAATGTCAAAAAAAAAAAAAAAATCAAACAAGTCAAAGCCTCAAGGGGTCATTTGCTCACCCTGAGATATGAGAGGTGGGGACGAAACGGATAATGACTAATTTGTCATCCCTCAACTTAGGAGCAAGAAAGTTATTCACGATCAGAACTCACAAAGCAAATATCCCAAAAAACAGAGGATCTAAAAGAAAAACTTGAACAGTTATTTGTTGACACCTAAATTTTGACTAAGTACCATTAAAGAAAAGGGTTGAGTTATTCTCACATACCTTCATCTGGTGGCAGAGTTGAGCATCACACTTGAAGATTGTAGAGCAAATCACGACAAGAACAATGCAGTCAATATCTCCGGAAACTGAACCCAGAGGCTCCCCCGTCGTTAACTTCTGCTTACACCTGCACACGCGACACCGACCCAACTCCGACCTCAATTCCCTCGCCACTGGCCGGCGAAAGCCAGCCTCACAATTGGCCAGTGGCGACCGGCCAAATGAAGAAAGAAGGTGGGAAAGAAAGGAAAAAAAAAGGTAAAAAGAAAAGAAAAGAAAAAAAAAAGAAATGAAATAAGAAACAAATAAAATATTATTTAAAAAATTGTTCATGTCAGTATTGGCCAAACCGCCAACGCTGGCTAGTTAAAACTAGCCAAATAGACTAAATTAGCACAAATGCAAAATGTTTAGAATTAAATTGGCTAAAAAAAAGAGTTCAGGACTTTTTTGGTAATTCTCCCTCAAAATAAGTGGTGGACCTCGTCTATTCATATTGTCTCTTAATCCTTGTCATGGGATTATGACATGTGCATTTAAGATCAAAATAAATTAGAAAATATTAAGATTAGGAACATGTAAATCGAACTGGAATATAAGAACGGAATAGAGAATTTAAATACGTACTAGTCATCTCAAAATTTAAAATGGATCACATTAGACGCTTCAACTCATGTTATTTATATGCTGAAAATCATCTTTTGCCATCCCAATATGGTAATTTTCCTGCATTTGACACATTTGCCAGTTAAATGAATATCTTCGACCCAACCCGTACTTACTCTCATTGGCATCTGAATCAACTCTCAGCTACATTAATGCCTGTACCCATCGATTCACAGTGCAATGTGTGAAGACATTAATGAAATCATCATGTAGATGTGAAGATCGACATTTCTTGTGAACATGATGAAACGTGCTTGTGGAAAGTTTCCTATCACAAGAAAAAAAGGACATGGAAAATTCAAAGAAGTTCAATAGCATAAATTTTGCCTTATGGAGTGTGAACGCAAAAGCTAATTGCCAAATCATGGAGGTCGGGTTCTCAGTGTCGGCAGGAACCAATAATTGTCTCTAGAGACTTCCGTAGTCAATGCATGCATGCACGTTTCTCGTCGAAGAACATTACCATTGGCCAAAGATGGTCCCTTTGTTGCATGGTTGACTTGGCGGTCCTTGTCGAGTTCAAGACTCAGTGTGCCAATAGTAACTAAAAGGTGAAACATCAGATCATCTTTAAGGAAGTAACGTCATAGTGTAGTTGTTTCAGTCGCTATTCTTTTCAGATTGATTACTACCGCATCAGTACAATACTTCACTCTAGCAATGGTTCTGTATTCTTGAGTAAAAGCCAAAAACGATCATAGGTTAATGTCAAAAAAATAAAATAAAAATCAAACGAGTTAAAGCCTCAAGGAGTCATTTGCTCACCCTGAGATATGAGAGGTGAGGACGAAATAGATAATGACTAACTTGTCATCCCTCAACAGAGGAGCAAGAAAGTGATTCACCATTAGAACTCACAAAGCAAATATCCCAAAAACAAAGGGTCAAAAAGAAAAACTTGAACAGCCTTTTTTTGACACCTAAATTTTGACTAAGTACCATTAAAGGAAAGGGCTGAGTTATTCTCGTGTACCTTCATTTGGTGGCAAGAGTTGAGCATCACACTTGAAGACCATAGAGCAAATCACGACAAGAACAAATTAATAATGTAATTTTTCTGATAATTTTAAATTGGAAATCACTGATGTAGCGGTCCATTCAACGTCTATTGTCCAATGTGACGTGGTGCATTGACATTGACAAATTTTCACAATTTAAAAAAAAATCAATTTTTCAATTAATTTATTAAATTTATTTTTTTCCTTCGAAAGGTCAGCAAGCCAACTGATCGACGGTTACCAAGCCTTGTCGACCCCTGAGCAAGGATCAGGAAGTCCTCACCAATTGTGAGCGAGGGATGCTACCCTCATGGGATTTAAGCAAGGGCTTTGTGGCCCTTGCTCACCCTTGCTATGGTTGGCAAGACTTGGGCGAGTGTCTTGGCACACTCGCCAACCATAGCAAGGCTCACGAGCCCTCGCTAGATACGATGGGGACCACAACCATTGCTTGTGATCGGCAAGGGCTTTGCAATCCTCACCCTTGGGCCACCAAGGGTTGCCAACCCTCAGCCAATGGTTTGCAACCTCGCTTGCCATTGTGAAGGGAACAAAAAAAAGAGAAAATAAAAATGAAAAAAGAAAAATTACTAAAAATTTTTATAATTTTTTTAAAATTAAAAAATTTTCCATGCTAGTGCCAACGGCATCACATACAATGGTTGACAATAAATGGATTTTCACTTCAGCTATTTCTGACTAAGATTAGCTGGAAGGACTAGATTGGTAATTCATTAAATGGTTTAAGATTATATTCACAAATTTATAAAATATTTAGGGCTGAATTAACAAAATTAAAAGGTTTATAATTAAATTGATAAATTGTCGAAAGGTTAAGGACTAAATTGGCATAATTGACAGGTTGAGGACTAAAATAACCACCATATGATAAGGTTAGGATTTTTTTTTAATCAATTCTTCCAGTTAAAGGGAGATTATAAGTATTTAAAAATCATATAAACCCCATAAATAAATGTTGTGGGATTGTTTAGCATCATATTTATTTATCGTAACTTGTTTATAGCTTTAGTAAGGAAGTAGCACGTGAACATTGATACTCACTCATCGCTCAAAAGACTGACACTCAGCGTGGATGTAGTGGTTAGTAACGAAAAATAATATAATTAAGAGAGAAAAGAGGAGAAAGGATTTCAAGGGATTGAGTTATTGAGTTATTTGGATGCTCGCGAGAAAAAAATAGAGGAAAAGAATGTATTATGGCACAAATGCTTCTTTTACTTATTTATCAATAGATGTAAAATAAGGGTTTAAGTGAGAAAGAAGAATAATTGTGTTTATTAATAGATAAATCCCTCCGAATCCTTTCGAATTGCTCCATATTTGAAGAGATTTGAATAGATTTAGAGAATATATATATATATATATATATATATATATATATTTTATAACCAAACCAATTCTTCCTAATATCTCCTAATTCTTTTAATCTTTAACCTCCGTTTGTTTCCCTTCATCCAAACGCGATTATGCTTTTAGTATCATTTTTCTTGCCTCCTAATCCCCACTTATAAATACGTGTAATTGCTTGTTTGTTTGAATTTAATAGACTTTTAACACTCGCCTGCCAAAATTTAGATTTTAATCATTTTTTTTTTCAATCAAAGAAACATTTCATATATTACTACATATACACAATAGAAAAAAGTGAAGTGATCAGAGTTTTCTTTTGCACCATTTTAGTACCTTTTTTTTTCAAATATTATGTCATTGAGGTTATCGATTGTAATGTTATGACATCAAAGTGAACAGCTTTCGGATGCATTTACGCGACCTGACCACACTAACGCATATCGACCATCAATTTCACTCAGCGCTACGTGTATTTGTGAATTTACGATTGGTTTCGGGATAATTTGGGGGATCTTTTGCGTGTTTGATGAGGTTTGGTGGGTCTTTTGTGTCGTGGGATCATTGTTGGCAGTGAATGCGGACGAGTGCTTGTTGACAATGTCTTTGTCTTCTTCACCGTCCCGGCAGGGAAAGACATGCATTCCGTCGGTGGGGCAAAACCCTGGGAATCACATGGCTCCTGAAACATGTCAGGTCCATTCCAAGCACGGAACTGTTCATGGAATCCAAGGATGCGGAATCAACTTTTTACCCTTTAGTCAGTTGCTTGCTGTTTCCCAAAATTATATAGAAGGCCTCTCTTCATACATGGAGCTATCTATTTTTTTTTTTTTTGTAAGATAAGATGTATATTAACTTTTACCAATAGAACTTTACAAAAAGTAAGACTCGGCACCAAAAACTTACAAACAACAGGTCACCGTGAGTGGAAGAGCACCAAGAGTAAAACAAAGAGGAAGGACTAAAGGAACAACAATCCTCTAGCAAGAACAAACAAAAACTGACACCTATGAAGAAAAAAGAGAGGGATTCAGTACCCAACTTCTTTGTAATCTTCTATTCCTCAGAGTGTCTGCCACATGCTTGAAAGTGAGAGCCTTGTCCTTAACAACTTTGGTAAGGTGATACTTTAAAGCTGGCACGACCAAAGTCTGCCCACGGAACAATATATTATTCCTAGCCTTCCAAATTATATGACAAAGAGCAGCAAAAGAGAACCGCGCAATAGTATGGTAGAAATCATCACCTGAGAGGAATTTAATGGCCCAACTAAAATTCTCCACCCATGATCTATTTGTCCACGGCAGGAAGCCCAAAAACTTGCCAGGCCAGAAGAGATATGGCACTCAAAATATAAGTGGTCTCTAGAATCCGGAGTGGAGTTGCAAAGCCCACAAAAGACAATGGCAATTTGACCATAGGACAGCAGCAAAGCCTGAGTAGGTAACCTGTTCTTAGAGATGAGCTATAAATGGAATCGATACCGGAGGATAAGTGTTTTATGCCAAACAAAAGAGAACCAAGGCACCACATTGCTCTTCCGGCGAATGGTTTCCCAAGCCAAAGAGATCGAGAAAGTACCTAATGAGTGCTGGAGCCATATTAGCCTGTCAGGAGCCTGATTGAGGATAGGTAAGGGGTGCATCCACGATTGGAGAAACTCTTTGGTCTCTCAGCCTGAGGCGGAGAATAAGTCCGCTAGTTTCGCATGCCTGGGGAGCCCCGATCAATAAATAAAGGAGTCCGTGACGAACAAATTTAGAGGACCACAAGGATGCCAGGGATCAAACCAAAGAGAGATGGACCGGCCATCCCCCACTCGCCATTTAAAATATTGTTGGAAGTCATTTCTAAGATCCAATAATTTCCTCCATGCCTAGGAACAATAGGTATGCTTTTTAACTATCCATAAGTTGTAGAAAGGTTGACTGTATCCATTTGCACCAAAGGGATTCCTTATCTGTAAATAAGATCCATATATGTTTCAACATTGCTGCTGTATTACAATCTCGGAGATTGCGGATACCAAGGCCTCCTTGTTTTAGGAGACAAACATCTACCCAAGCTACTTTCGCTCCCCCCGCCTCAAGGCCAGGGCCTTTCCAAAGAAATTGTCGAAGAACTTGCTCAATACGATCTAACACAGCTCTAGGTAACATGAAGATGTCAGCCCAGTACACTTGCATCGAGTGAAGGACTGACCTGATTAGTTGAAGTCTGCCCGCAAAAGAGAGAAAGCGTTGTGCCCAGGATTGGACTCTCGAAATTATAAGGTTTACCAAGGCATTGCAATCAAACTTGGTATGACGAGATGAGACGATGGGAACTTCAAGGTAGCGGACCAGGAGTACACCTTCCCTAAATCCAAGAGTTTGTAGAATAACCGACCACAAGTGAAAGGTGCCTCCTGCAAGGAAGACTTCACTTTTGTTGAGGTTTGGTCTTAAACCACTCCAAGAGGAGAGAGTGAGAAGTCCTTCTTTAAGAGAAGCCATTGAAGCCATATTAGCTTCACAAAAGAGGAAAACATCATTGGGAAAAAATAGGTGGGAAAGGCAAGTATGCTTACACCTCCAAAAATATTTAAACCCTTGTTGTCTAGATTGACAATAGAGAATCCCGGAGAATACCTCCATCACTAGAGTAAACAAATAAGGCGACATCAGATCTCCTTGGCGAAGGCCTCGTCCATTAGAAAAAAAGCCATTGAGCTCCCCGTTTATTGAGTTAGAGAACTCAGGAGTTCAAACATAAATCATAATCAGGCTAATCAAGTGCTTAGGAAAGCCAAAAGCTTGGAGTGTTGCTTCCAAAAAGGCCCAATCAACGGTGTCATAGGCTTTCTGGAAGTCAACCTTTATGGCACACTTCGGCAAATATGGATCAACATGGAAACCACAAATAGCTCTTGAGCTCGGAGAATGTTGTCAGTGATTCTTCTGCCTTTGACAAAGGCATTCTAAGAGGGGCTGATCAAAGACGGTAATAAGGCCACCAATCTGCTAGCTATAATCTTAGTAATGACTTTGTAAATGGTGTTACAACAAGGAATTGGCCTAAAATCAGAAACTGATGATGCATTAGGAGTCTTAGGCATTAAGGCAATAATAGTATTATTCACCTCATGCAAAAGATTCCCATAGCTGAAAAAATCCTTACCCGCTTCCAACACCGACAACCCAACTACGTCCCAATTAAGCTTGAAGAAGTCGACATTAAAACCATCAGGACCAGGGGCCTTCCCCATGGCTAAAGAGAAGAGGATGTCACGTATTTCCATCTCTGAAACTAGACAGGCAAGAGAGCTAACCTGCTCGTTGCTCAAAGACTGGCGCATAATCCCTCGAATCTCCTGGATAGAGGGGCAAGAAGTAGTGTCCGAAGAGGCTAAGAGATTCTGAAAGTAAGACACAAAAACCTGTTGTACAGCATTATGATCATTCACAAGATTGCCCGAATTGTCCATTACCGAGAGAATTCTATTCCTGAGGTGCCTTTTATTGACAAAGTGATAGAAGAATTTAGTATTTTGATCACCCTCTTTCAGCCACCATACTCTCGACTTTTGTTTGTAAAAAGACTCCTCCTGCATCCTAAGATCCGAGAAGTTCCAGAGCTGACTCCTTTCCAGATCTGCAAGCGACTGGTTGGTCGGATCAAGAATTAGAGCCTCCTAAGTGATCTGTAATGCTTGTCTCGCATTCGCCGTTCTAATGAAAATATCTGAGAAGGATTCTCTATTAAACTGCTTCAGGTGGCCTTTTAGATTATCAAGCTTGCAGCAAAGCTTAAACATGGGCGTGCTAGATCCCCGAATGTCCCACACATGAGCAAGAATAATGCTGAATTCCGGATGCTTCATCCAGAAATTAAAAAACTTAAAAGGTTTCCTTGAAGAAGAATAGGCCGCGACTTTAAGAACCATAGGAGTATGGTCCGAAATGCCCAGAGCTAGAAATGAAGCCTCCGAATAAGAGAAAACTTGGGACCATTTAGTGTTAACTAGCAACTTGTCTATTTTCCTCAATTTTCTGTTAGAACCCGAGGAAGACGACCAAGAGTAACGAAAGCCAACATATCTTATGTCTTCAAGCTTCGCCTGGGCTAGACAATGCCCAAACTCATCAAAAGAAGGAATCCATGAGGTAGAGCTACCTACGCGATCCGAAGGGTCCCTGATGGCATTAAAATCCCCAGCCACCACCCAAGGACGATCCAACCAGCTGGAACTGAGTTGAATCAGCTCCTCCCAAAGCGGCCGCTGAGCAACAAAAGTGTGTTCCCCATAAATGATAGATAAACAGAATTCTGAATCAGTGTTTAAAAATCTAAGATTACCATATATCGCCTAGGCATTAGAGGAGGAGAGAATAAATCTCACCAGACTTGGGTTCCAGCCAACCTATATTCTACCCCTAGGGAAGTATCCATAGTTTGAAATCCAATTCCAGCCCACCAAAAGACATGCCGAGATGGAGGGGAATAGAGACTCAGGAACTTTGGTTTCCAAAATACCAACACAACAAATGTTATTGGTACTAACAAAGCTTCTTAATTCAGCTTGTCTAAGAGGGCCCATAAGACCCCTCATATTCCAAACTCCTACATTCATATGTTAATATATACAAGGAAGGAGAAGGGTTTTACCGCCTCTTAGCCACCCGCTTCCTATTGGTAGCCATCTTCGAAGAGGATTTGGGAACAGAGGACACCAGGGAAGGGCCCTGAGACAAGCCAGGTAGCTGGTTGGAAGCCTTTGATGCATCAGTTGACTTCTTAGGAGATTGAGACTGAGGTCCAGTTTAGGGTCCTCCTCAACCTCCTCATCCGAACTACTAGCATTGCTAGCCTCTTCTATAGAATCTTTGACCAAGCTTGGTGGAGAGACTGGGATGGTTGATTCTGTTCGAAGAGCATCACTGGAAGAAGCAACCGGTGCCAAGACTTCATCAAGCTGGGACAAGATTTGCTTCTTCTGGATCACCTTGGAGGCTGGGGGTTGACCCGAAGACGCTTTTCCCTCAGGGAGAGAAGGGCCTGCTTCCTTTGATAGGTGCTTCTTCTTTTTGGTAAGTGCTAGTTGCCATCCCTCCTCTGCAGCAATCGGGACCGACGCAGCAGGAGCTGGATCATTCACCGGCAAAGGAGCAGCTCCCAATAAGGCTTGTAGAGGGGCCTAAACAGGGTTAACTTCAGGAGCATGGGCACCATGGTCAGCCTCTGTCTGTTAAGGACTCTCAGGAGCCGGGGGGGTCTTGGGAGGGACACTTGTGGCCGAAGGTGCCACATTTAAGAAAGGACACAGGACGTCATTCATATTCAACAACAACAGATCGAGGCCCCCCATATCCACTGAATCGCAGCGTTCATCCTTTGCAAATATCTCTATGCAAACCCTTACAAATGAAATCATTTTCATCTGCTCAGTCCTATGATCAACATATAAAGGTTTCCCAATGGCACTAGCAATAGCGCTTATCCCAAGAGCCGACTAGAAAGCATAAGGGACGTTTTTCAATCTTACCCACACCGGGACGTGGTCATCCTTTTTTAGCTCAAGGAGCGGATGCCATTGTTGAAGAATGAGTGGAACTTTAGCAATAGTCAGAGATCCATCTTCAAGGACTTTCCTTCTAAAATCTTGGTATGGAATGTGAAAAAAGAAAAAGCCTTGGTCATTGGCCATGACATCATGGAGATGATGTCCCCAAGTGTGTTTTAGAGCAACTTCAACAAGTTTAAATGGAAGTCTCTTTCCCACAAAATAACCCACAAGACATTCATTCCACTTTGGATCTATGGCGTGCAGGATATCATCCGAAAGAACAACCACCGGTTTCCTATCAACCAGAGAAGGAGCTACATAAGAGAGATTGTACCCTTTAGCCGCAACCTTGACAACATTGGCCCACGACCGAGCTGGAGGGGGCTTTGAGCCTCTTGCCTGCTGTCTTTGGGTCTGGGATTTCAAAGAGCGAGCAGCAGCAACAGTCGAGTCCAGAGCAGAACCCAAAGGGTTCGAGTTTCCAGCTTCAACTATAGACTTCCCCCTATCCGTAGGGGGACGGGATCTTCTACCTCGACTCCGACCCCGAAACCCAACTTGTTGGGCCTCCATTCCTATCCCTTTCTCTGTCGTAGGCGTGTCCATACCCAGGTCGAGCCCAGCACACCAGCGAAGAAGGGAAACGGCAACCCTACTTGGAGATGACCATAGCTACCTGAAGAGAGCACGCCACTGAAAAGGCTTCGGTGAAGATGGAGGAAGGCTCCAGGCGCGTCCCCCCACCGAAAAATCAGAGCAATCGGTCCAGCGGATCAATCGGGCTCAGCAAAACAGCCGCACAGATGAACACTAACCAATTCGCCCAGCTAGAGAGGAGAAGGTGAACAGTATACCGAGAGGGTAAAAGTCATTTTCTGTTTGTGGAGCTATCTATTTCATCATTTCAAATATCCAAAAATCAAATCTTTCATTTTATGTACAGATTCCGAATCAATTGCAATCTTCATACCACAGACATCTTTTATCTTAGAGAAAATAACGAGTAACTATAATAACAGGACATTATACAAAGCATTTGTACTCTATTGTCTCCCAAGCTTTCCTCATAATTCATCCATAATTCCTATGGGCACCATAGTGAATCAATGACAACGCATTGTATCCCCCGCACCATTTTAGCATTTTTTTTTTTAGATTATAATACTTAAATGATTGATCCAAATGTTATGACATCAAAGTAAGCGTTGTACGCAAATTATGGTATTATAGTATCATTTTTCCCCACTATTGAATAATTAACTATGAGAAAGTCCACCACGATCAATTTAATATTTAATTTATTTGTATTCATTTTTTTTTAAATAAACTTGGAGTGACACTCCCTGATGATAATTGCCACCACCGCCAGCACCGTGACAACATCTCCTTCCCTTCTCTAGGAGATCCTGATGCACACAAATCTGGCTGAAAAACTCTCAATGTTATCAATATTCCAAGGGTGAGCAGTTTTTCTTAATGATAATATAAAAATTGTATAGACTGCAAAACCTTATAAACTCATAGAATATTAAAAATTAACAATGGGAAACTAAATAAAGAGTTATATGTAGAGTCCTACAAAATAAAATACCCACTGTGTTTCTCCCACCATTTAATGTCTGTTACTTCGTCTATATTGTTTGTGACATAAATCCCGAGAAGGAAATTCAAAAAGAGAAGAATCGTTTTGGTAAACCAAATTAGTTTTCCTGGTCATTCTTTGAAACCGGCCGAGGATAACGTTGGACTTTCAAGGTTGAATGCCATCTTTGGTTGTGTAAGTCTTTCACGACTTCAGGTGTTCCACGTTGACGATGTGGCTCTACAATATGAAATGACATTCTCCTATTTGATAAAAAAAAATTTAACAATGAGTTCATAGCAGGCAATTATCTTCTGCAGATTAGAGAGCTTGGACAATCACTTTTTTTTGGGTTGCTTGATGTTCCTTTCTACAGAGGTTCTCTAAGTCATGCACATTTAATTTATACCATAAAATAATTCGGATATAAAGAAAAAAGGAAGTTGGAATGTGGAATATGTCCTAATTCAGGGGTACTAAATTAACTTAATTCACCTCAAGACAGCAATACAGTACTTTGATGGAGGTCTTGATCTAGGATTAGCTATAATGAGAATACAATTTGGTGTGTGATATAAATAAGAGAAATGACATAAATGATTGATAAACTTAAATCCAATGGACAATGTGGTCCATGAACTTTTTGTTTAATGTGGCACCTGAACTTTTGATAAATATTCAATTTAGTTTCTAAACAATATGAAAATGTTCAATGTTATCCATGAACTTGAACTGACAAAAGGGCAGCAATTAACATTTTTACATATTTTAGGTACTAAAATGAACATGTATCAAATTTTCATGAGCTACCTTGAATAAACTAAAAGTTCATGGACCACATTGCATATTTTGTGAAAATTTAAGGATCATCCGTGTCATTATCCCTATAAATTACTTAAATGCCTAAGGAAATATGATTTATGTGCCTGCAGATAATAGTATATAAAGTCTTTTTTTTTTATAATCTGATTCACTCGAGTAAGTCCGTATCAGATCAAAGTTCCGTGTCCGCTTAGTGCGCAGTGACAGTTGGTATTAATTGATAATTTGTTTAGTAATTATTTAAGAATTAAGATTTAGTAGCCACACCGGGCCGATTCGATGGATAGTGACCTTCATGCGTAATGTAGCTGGGAGTGGAATTTTTAATTCATTTTGAATGAACTTAGTCTAATTTAATCATGAGGGATATGGTTGGTTCTATATTTAGTCTCCAATATTGATTGGAGTTAATCAAATCAAGACCGAGCTTGAGTATCTAGAATCGCTTAGTACATCATAGTCCATAAATTCTTCTACCCCAATTAAATATTGTCACTTATATTTTAACCCCATTTTGATATTTTTTAACGATTAATATCATATCCCCCACCAGTGTAGATTTGTATACATTCATCATTGAATTAGTGACTTGTATGTTTAAAGTTGGACCGTTTTTCATTGTGAATGTTATAATCAAATATAACTTTTTTTTTATTAAATGTGGAAAAGAGTTGGTAGGACCTGAACCTACCTAACTTTACAGACCCTTTAATTAAAATATTGACACGTGAAAATGTGTTTTACATCAAAGAATATTCTTACCCACCCATATATCTCCCTCTCTCTCTCTCTCTCTCTCTCTCTCTCTCTCTCTCTCTCTCTTACTTAGTTCACATTGATGGGATGGATTTGTTTCTGTACCGTGAGAATCAAAAGGTCTAAATATGTCATTTTATGAAGTAAAATAAATATGTCGGATTTGTAAATGATTCATGTAAATGGGATTCATTCTAATAGACTCTAAGACATTGGAAGACATATACTCAACATCTTTAGGACTTCTTCAGTCTTATTTTATTTTATTTTTATTTTGAAAAGAACTCATTAGAGATATATCTAAGAGATTCTTCATATCTCCGTGATTTCATATATCTCCATTAATCATGCTCATCACTGATTGATTATCTACAATTTTAATATATTGGTTAGTTATCTCATATAACCTATAAAATAGCTCATATACTGTTCATTATGAAACACACATAAACATACATGAATTACACAACTTTTTTTTCCGCATATCTATACTTTTATATAGGAAATACTTAATGAAGTGTTCTAACTTTAAAAATATCAAATGACATTCATCTTTCGCAAAATATTAAAATGAGATATTATCTCATAAAATATTACAAACCAACTATTGGCCATCTAAAAAATTCTCAAAAGGTTTTGCTTACGTCATCTTTATATAAAAACTAATTTAACGATTTTTCTAGTTCAAACCATTCAAACTGACCTTGACTGCAAGAATTACGGTTAGTCTAAACAGTGATGATGATTACAGTTATTATTATTATTATTGTTGTTGTTATTATTGTTGCTATTATTGTTGTTATTATTGTTGTTGTTATTTATGCTCGTCAACTTTGACCTGTGGACTAGAGAACCGTGGTAATTATTACTAGCAAAAAATCAATTCTTGAACAAAACAAGAAAATCACATATGACTACGATGGAGATGAGTGACCGAGAAATAAGTAATTGCGGATTGTTTTATTACAACCCTCGCATGATTTCAGATAATTGGCCACGTCGGCCATCAAGCAATGAAAGCATAAAAGATCAATTTAATCATTTGACCACGTTTTTTCTGTCATGTGGAAATGTTGTACCCAATCTGCATTTTATGGAAAATTTATGATCACTAATCCAGTCAGCATTGCAATATTTTCAGATTTTCAAAGTATATAGCTTGCAAATATGGACAAAGCATAGTGGATGAACCCACAAAAGCACATGGTTCTAGTCCTATTTCAATTTTAATCTCCAGATCGCCGAACAGGCTGTGATCTTCTCATTGACGATAGCCGCGCAATTAATGAACATATTAATATCTATTACAGAAATAATAATTTCATCTAAAAAGGTGAAATTAAAATGCTATTTTGTAGTCTCAAGTCACGATGGAATCCCTTCCTTTCCCACTATTGCCTGGGTCATATGCCAAAATTAATTTGCGCTAGTACATGTCACGAGAAATAACTAGAAATACCGCACGTCATATTATTGTATATAATAAAAATTTTCCAAAATTAATACAAGTTCATTAAAGTGGATTTTTTCTTTAAAATTAACTCTTGGAGACAGAAAAGAAAATACATTCAAAACAAGGGAAAATTACACATTCAATCCTAAAGCTACTGTGAAAACATCAACCGAGTCTTAAACCTTTTTAGCGAACCAATGTAATCCATAAATAATACCACTTCATTTCACCAAAACTTTTCTTTAATAGTAATTCTCATACGTCAGAGAGAAAATACAACCAAAAACCAATATTAGTCCTGAAGTTACCATTTTATCAGAGCGAGTTCCTTTAGAACATCAATAAAACAAGGCGTTGGTATTAAATTTGTGCATTCTTTTCTTCTTTTTTTTTTTAGGGGGAGGGGGTGGTGGGGTTTAAAAAGTAGGAAATTGTGCATTTTAAAATGGTAGTTAAACAAGGATCCCAGAATTAGAGGACTGTCTACAAAAGCTTAGAGTAATTAAAAGTCATTGTAAACATGAATATTATAAAAGTGTAAAAATATATGTATGACGCAAGTTGTGATATCATCACCACCCCGATTATCCTTTTTGTGGTGCTGGTTATGACGTATGATGTGGTTAATATTCAAGGTGATCAATGTAGATAAATATGCTCTTCTGCATTCTGCACTCGTGCCCTTAAATTATAAAAGAAACATATTATGGAAAACAAATAAGTTAAGCTAGAGATATTCTGCAGGAACTGAATGGAAATATTATTTTTGATCGACAGAACATTATTACACCGGGGAAAATAAATTAAAATACTTCAGTAAAATAAATTTAAACTATCGCGTGTACAATGTGAGTATGCGTATATGAACTCCAAAAGATTTTGAGATCATATGAGGAAGCTAGGCTATTAGTTGAGTGCTTGGAGAAGAATTAGAAGACCGCTGGCAGGGACCGGTGAGGGATTGTAGATGATCTTCTCATCCGGAATGACCTTCTCAAGCTTGAATTTTGTTGAAAGATTATGTATGAAAACAAGTATTCAAGCCGAGCATACTCTTTCCAGAACGCATGCGAGGTCTGCCTCCAAAAGGAACATAGGTAAAAGGTGTGGGTCGAGTTCCTTCGAATCTTGAGGGATCGAATTTTTCAGGATCAAGAAAGTACTTTGGAGTTCTTGTGAGATGTATGTACCCTCCAAAATGTCTGAGAAAAAAAGTTGAAGAAGATCAATGCATATTATCACTAGTTGACCCTATGTATTGGGTAACCATGCAAGGAAAAGGGGTAGAAAGTAAACAATTACCTTCCATCCCTTTGGAATCGTGTAACCGGCAAAAGTAAAGTCAGTAATTGCCTCTCTAAATGCCCCTTGTGCAGGAGGACTTTGCCTCATTGACTCACAAGCCACGTTCCATGAATATTTCATCTTTTGGATATCATCCCAATTCAGTAATTCACCCGGGACTTTAGACTTTGCATTCTCCATTTGCTCTGTTGGTGTGACGCTAGTGAGTTAAATAGATGTAAACAATGTTGGTTTTGCTTGAAAAGAACACCCCAACTAGACTACTTACCTTTGTAAATTTTCTCATAAATGTGGGGTAAGGAAGCTAAATAGTTCACTATCACAGTGATGGATGTACTGGTGGTGTAATGGCTTGCAATAAGTTATCCGATGATTTTGTTGGAGATATCCATTTTGTAATAGACACTACCGTCGTCATCCGCTTCGGTAAGCAGTCGAGACAACAAGTTCCTGACTTTGCATCTTTTCCCTCGCAAATCTCCTTCTTCCTTTGTCGGATAATGTTGAGAAGCTCTCTCCTTATGACTTTTCCTCCTTCAACTGCTTTGTTGAATGGCGTGCCTGGAACATTGATAGGCACCGAAGTGAATCCGGAGCAATACGAGCAAATGGGTCGCCGAATTTCAACACGATTTTAGGGTCCTTAATGTTCATGAACAAACGGCATGCCAAAGCAAAGGTGTAGCTCTTTGTCAAGGGAAACACCTTCACTTTCTTATAAGGAGACCAATCACTCTCCAAGTGCTCCCTAGTCATGGAGTCTATGATAGGTATGTAATGTTGGAGTGCCTCGGGTTTTAGGAATTCCAGCAAGAAGCTGCGCATTTTCTCGAGATCATCCTTGTTGAACTTCTCCATGGTCTCGGGGAAGATGGTCACCTTCTTCATGGAGGTGGGCCACAAGGTGGCGATGTACTTGTTCTGGCCAGAGAACAAGAACTTATTGCCGGTGTCCCCGCAGAACACGGCCATGTCCTCGCCAAGCAACGAGGTACGGAAGACATCTGACGAGTACTTGGTGGTTCGGTCATTTATAAATTTCTCGGGACAACCACTCTTCGCAGCACCAACAAAATCTAGGGACTTGCCGATGATCGGCCATCCTCTTTTGCTGGGCAGCAGGTTAGGAGCGGAGGTTTTCTTTCGGAAGACGAGGAAGAGAAAGTACAGAGAAACGTAGGGGACGGCTAGGTTAAGAAACAGTTGGGGATAGAACTCCATCTTCTTCTCAGTCAGGCAGACACAAAGCTAATACTGAGAGGAAAGATGGCCGAGGATGCGATGGAGAAAGACCACCACGGATTGTCCCTTTTTATAGAGGAAGATGGCATTCCCATGCAGTCAATTCATGGGGGCTTTTTCGATAAAAAAAAAAAAATTATTGAGCTTAGGTTACGTGCTTTGTCCTCTTCCGCATGATATATTTTCATGACTTGATGTAACAGACGGTGATCGGTCTCCAAAGTTGAAACTGCCTGGAAACATGTCCTTCGTTTTCTGGACCACGTAAAAGAAACATTAATAATCCAAGAAGTCCAAGAATTACTGCTGCGTCGTTGAGGATAACTCGGAGGTGTACCCGGTGAAGGGAGATCTTATTGAGGACTGCCCTACGGTTTGTGCTAGTCATATTAGTATTATTTGGTCGATATTTGGATCGGGTGTTGTGCATGATGGATTGGCGCTTACTGTTTCCTGGGGCAGAAGTCTTTGCTCTACCAGCTGTGAGATTCGACCATAGTCCTCTACTTATTCACACTTCAGCACCTTATAGAAAAAGAAGGAAGCCTTTTATATTTGAGGCTTATTGGAATGATGATAAAGAATGTTGCGAGGTTATCACTACTGCATGGAATTCACTATTAGCCGGGAAGCACAGAAGGTTTGATGGCCTGTATTTGCAGAGATTACCAAGGTCGACTTACGGATTACTTTTCGAGCAGATTTCCAGCAAAGTCGGCTCTTGAGGCAGAGATTCAAGTGCTTACCTTCACCCTTCAACATCTGCTGCAGCAAGGACTCCATGGTGCTAAACTTGTGATTGAATCCGACTGTACGAGATGGGAGATCACCGCCATGGGAGCTTCGTCCTTTGCTCGCGGAGGCTGTCATTTTGCTTTCCCATTTCCCTAACCTAACAATGCATCAATGTAGGCGCGAGGCGAATTTGGTAGCCGATTGGGCCACGAAGGCCCAACGCACAGAATTTTTCGGCCCACAACTGGATCCTTAACCCTCCTGATGTAATGCTTGACCGAGTTTATGCGGATGCTTTGGCTTCAGGTTGTAAGTTTCCATTAATATGATTACATGAGTTTATTTCGACCAAAAAAAAACTCGCAACAGCTAAAGAAATAAACACGACCGTATTGACAAGAATACTTATGATTTTCCACAGAAGCTGCGGTTTTTGTGCCGGCATTTCAACATGAAAGAACGTCATTGAATTTATATTTCGAATTAGGTTTTTTGACCCATATATTAGCTGATAACACATCCCCAAAGCGATGGAAGCACTAAATGTTTTCCATATATAAATTATATCTATCAAACACTTATGTTTCGAAGTGATATTTTATTAAAATCATAAAGTGTCATCATAGGGTCAAAGAAATTAGGAGATGCATCCAACGCAACAAAGGTGCGTGAGACAAACAACCAGTGGTTAACTTTGTTGTTGTTAAAAGAAAGAAATTACCTTCCCTGTTCACGAGCCGTAACAGTTGCTCTCGTGGGTAGATCGAAGCTTGGTCATGTCAAGGGGAAGATTAGAGCCCTTCTTGCGACAGATCCCATATTTGATGAATGGCTAGCAAATGACCACAATCTGATGTCTTGGATATTCAATACCATGGAACCAAAGATCTACGAGATATTTGCATATTCAAAGTCAGCCAAGGCATTGTGGGGTTCGGTATACAAGATGTATGGTCAAGCCAAAAATGCATTTCGGAACTTTGAGTTGCAGAAAGGACTTGCTTGTTCTAAGCAAGGTGCAACACAATCTTTCCCTAAACACCTAGCAAAAATGAAGAAGCAATGGGATGAGCTTCGTCAGTATAGACTTGCAACCCATAATGTGATGGATTATGTCAATTGAGAAGAGCAAGATAAAATCTTTTAGCTGTTAGCAAGCATCAGGCCTGAATTTGAGGACATCGAACTTCAAATTCTTATGAATCCTCAACTGCCTACCTTTAATGAAGTTTGTGCCATAATGTAAAGTGAGGAAATAAGGAGAGGTGTCATGCCTTCAGCTCCAATTGCATCAGGAGAGCTTAATGAACAATCAGCCCATAATACTATCAACACGAAGCAAGGAGACTCCACTACTTGGTTTGCCAAAGGAAAATCTAAGAAACCAGCACTGTTCCATTATGCCCATTGCAATCACAATGGCCATTCCAAAGAGAGGTGTTGGTTTCTTCATCTGCATTTGCATCTTTTTGAAGACAAGGGTTTGGAAGCTAAGGTGGCAATCCAAGACAATCCGAATGGTTTTCAATCCAAGCCGGAGGCTTTGTCTCAACGAGTTCAACAATTACTTCAGATACATGGCAATGGAACGAACGCTTTTGGCACTAAAACTGAAAATTTGGCTATGACATCTGGTAATGTTCATGCTTTCTTAGCTTTATAAAAACCTCAGTTTATTATTGACTCTAAGGCTATAGACCACATGTGTAATTCTCCAAAATTGCTATCAAATATTACTTCAGGTGTGTTGTATCCACCTATTACTATAGCTAATGGTGGGCAGGTTCCAACTAGTAGTGTTGGACAAATTAATTTTTTCTCAAATAATCTAAAGCATTATTGGTACTTGAATTATCCTCAAATTTGATGTTAGTTAGCATATATTATAATCAGTGAAATTGCAATGTTATATTTACTTCTCAAAAGGTGTTTTTTCAAAATCGAATCCCTAGGAGGATGATTGGTGAAGGGCAATTGTAGAATGGGCTGTATAAGGTGGACCTTAACTACGAAGTGTCAATGGTGCCAAGGAAGACTATTGACTGACAGAATGTGAAATGGAGATTTGAGAAAAGCTTTTTCTCTGTATATTCATTGTGTATATTTAGATTACACTTGTACATTTATAATGTAAGAGACAAAAGAATAAAACAGGAAAAAATAATAAATGAATCTCTATTTTCCTATTTTCTTATTTACCAAAACTAATCCACGGAATCGGAATCTTCAAGATATATTTCCAACACTCCCCCTCAAGCTGGTGGCCTGTAGATGTCAAGGATACCAAGCTTGCTCAATAGATATCTATGCTGTTTCCGACATAACGCTTTAGTAAAGACGTCTGCAGGTTGCTCCGTTGTTCCGATTCCTTTTGTCACCAGCATCTTTGATCCTATCCCAAGTGAAATGACAATCCACTTCTATGTGTTTTGTTCTTTCATGAAAGACTGGATTTGCCGCTAATTTGAGTGCAGCATCATTATCACAAAACAATTCAGTCGGTCCACTAATTTGTATTCCGAGATCCAGGAGTAGTCCTCGTATCCAGACTATTTCACAGGTGGCCTTTGCCATGGCCCGATACTCCGATTCTGCGGATGATAGTGAGACAGTTGACTGTTTCTTTGTCTTCCAAGAAATCAATGACTTTCCCAGCTTTATGCAGAAACCAGTAATAGATCTCCTGGTCATTGGACAGGTGGCATAATCCGTGTCGCAAAAAGCTGTCATCTTCATATTGCAGTCACGAGATAGAAGTATACCAAGGCTTGGACATCCCTTTAGATACTTCACAACCTTCAATGCCGCATCCATATGTGATTGCTTTGGCATATGCATGAACTGGCTGAGTATTTGTACGGCATATGATATGTCAGGTCTTGCCATTGTAAGATATATCAACTTCCCGACAAGTCGCTGGTATTCTGAAGGATCTTTGAGCACTGAGTCCTTAATGTTTGAAGAAGAACTTATGTCATATTCATGTGTCGTCAATTTGACATTCTGCTCAACTGGAATGACTGCTGGCTTACATCCCGATAGACTTGCTTCAGAAACAATCTCCAAGATGAATTTCCTTTGACTGAGGCAAATTCCTTCATTGGACCGAGCAATCTCAATGCCAAGAAAATATTTTGGTGATCCCAAATCTTTGATGTGAAAGGTGGAGTGTAAATATCTTTTGAACTTGGCGACATCGAGTCATTATTTCCCATGACAAGTATGTCATCAACATATATCAACGAGATAAATTGATGATGCTTTTGTAGTACGTGTAAACAGGGCATAATCATAATTAGAATGCTCAAAACCTGCATTGGTTAGTGTAGCAGTGAATTTGGCATACTATTGTCTAGATGCCTGTTTTAATCCATATAAGGATTTGCGAAGACAACATACCCGAGACTCCCCCTGTCTACGTAATCCTTGAGGAATATCCATGTAGATTTCTTCATCGAGATCACCGTGGAGAAAAGCATTATGCACATCCATCTGATGGAGAGACCAATTTCGTATGGCTGCAACGGATAAGAAGGAACATACCGTGACTTCTTTAGCTACTCGAGAAAAAGTCTCATGGTAATCAAAACCTTCTTTTTGAGTGAATCCCTTGGCAACTAATCGAGCTTTATAGCGCTCAATAGAGCCATCTGCCTTGAATTTGATCTTGTAAACCCATTTGCAGCCAATCGGTTTCCGTCTTGGCGGCAAAGGGACAATATCCCATGTGTGATTCTCCATTAAAGCAGTAAGTTTGGATTCCATCGCATGTTGCCATCTAGGGTCTCGTGCCGCCTCAGCAAAGGAGAATGGTTCTCGTTCTTCAGATATGCGACTTATACAACACATATGTCCTGGCGATAACTGATTAAATGATACATATGAGCCAATGGGATATTGTGTACCTGAAGAACTTCTTGCAGAACATATGTAATCCTTTGTCCATGTAGGTGGACGAGTGTGCCTTCTAGATCGACGAGGCGGCTCAAGGATTTGTGTTGGAGGATCCGATGATTCAGGGAGAATTGGTGAAGCAGCTGTTGTTATAGGAGATTGGGAAATGTCCTCAGATAATCCTAGCGAAGTTGCTTCTGAAGGTGATAATTCCATTGATGCAGACGAAGGTGGTCCTGATGATATGGGTGGTCCTAGTGCAATAAGACACCCTGGTGCTGAGGACAAAGAGTCATCGGACAAAAATAGTCTGTCGTGTCCTGATGGTAAAGAGGACTGTGATGAAGAAACCGTTTCCTCAAAAAGAAATATGTCTTCATGGAATACAACATCCCTGCTAATGAAAAAGGTCCCTGTAGAGATCTCCATAACTCGATATCCTTTCTGAAGAGAAGAATATCCCATAAAGACGCACCGAGTGGCTCGAGGGCCCATTTTATCTCGAGGACCCACATTTGTTGTATAGCATAAACAACCAAATACTTTAAGATGATTATTATCAGGTTGTTTGTTGTAAAGCATCTCAAAAGGGGTCCTACCATTAAGAATTCGAGTTGGCATGCGATTGATCAAGTAAGCTGCTGTGACCACACAATCTCCCCAAAAATCTTCTGGAATGGAAGCTTGATATTTTAGAGCACGAGCAACTTCTAACAGATGCCTATGTTTGCGCTCAACAACTCCATTTTGTTGCGGAGTGTAAGTGTAGGAACTTTCATGAAGTATACCATGGGAAGAGAGAAATATGTTGCAATCAGAAGTGAAAAATTCAAGCCCATTATCCGTACAAATTTTTTGTACAGATTTACCAAACTGATTTTTAATTATGGAAATAAAGTTTGATAGATGACCAAAAGTTTGGCTTTTTGATTGCATAAGATAAACCCATGTGGCTCGAGTGTAATCATCAACAATTGTAAGGAAGAATCGAGATCCATCACGGTGAAGAGTATGATAAGGTCCCCAAATGTCCATATGAAGTAAAGAAAAGGAATCTGTTGCATGAGATGTACTTTTCGGAAAAGGTGCTCGAGATTGTTTAGCTAAAGGACATATTGGACATTTTTGGATGAGGAAAAGAAGCACTGTGACCCAATCGTTGATGAGAAAGGAGATTTTTATTTGAACTGATAGCATTACAAGAAACATGCTTATTTAATAATTCTAAATCTCCTGGGGAATTGTTCCAGAAATAGATTCCATCTACCACACTACCCAAGGCCATCACTCTGCCAGTCAAATGGTCCTGAAAAAGACAATTGTCGGAATTGAATGTGGCATGGCAAGAGTTATCCTCACATACTCTTGAGACAGACAAAAGATTGAATTTGAATTCTGGAATATATAGGACATTTTCAGGATTAAATTGGGACCAAGATGAACGGTGCCTGTTTGGGTAACATTTGTGGTGTTCCCATTTGGAAGACGCACTTGTGATAGGGGATTTTGGCATTTTATATGTGTGCGAAAAAAATTTTTTTGTTGCATACTATGTGGTCACTAGCACTGAATCGATAATCCATACATCAACCAAAAACGAATTCTTGTTGTATAGGAAAGTACACGAGAATCCCGCACTTTTATTGCTAGTCTTGAGTTGATCCAGCATTTGGACAATATTCTGATATTGTTCTTGAGTGATCATCTGGTGAGATGATCCATCTGCCTTTTGTGCAAAAACTTGGGAAATAATGGATTCTCTCTTCTTGTCATTAGACTTTCCATGCAGCTTCCAACAGGTCTCAATGCTATGATGTGGACGTTTACAGTAGCTGCAATATTTATTTTTAAACCTGGAATTCTGCCCACTGACCTTTCTTGCTGACGTGGCACGATCCCAGCCGTCCGATTTTGTTGAAGCTGCGGATAGATGATGACCGTCTGATCCAGCGCGTCGATCTCGTTCGTCCGTTCCAGCGCTGAGATCCCAGCCGTCCGATCCAGCGAGTCGATCTCGTCCGTTCGTTCCCGCGCTAAGATCCCAGCCGTCAGATCCAGCGCGTCTATCTGAGCCGTCCATCTTGGATCGGCGATCCCAGCCATCCGTTCCAGATCTTAGATCCGAGCCGTCAGATCGAAATGATTTAGGGTTTCCTCCGGTTCTCCTCGCCGCAGCCGCAGCCACAATTTTTCTCTCCAGATCTGTGGAGTTTCCGTCGAGAGTTGCATCGCCGAAGGGAAGAACGGCTAAGCTCAGTCCTTCGCCTGGCCGAGCATGTCCAGCGGCGGCCATCCGATGATGCTCCTCTTGGACGGCCAACTGGTAAATGCGGCCGAGCGGAGGTGGAGGGTCCATCGCGAGGATTTGCGATCGGAAAGCCGAGAAGGATTCGTTTAAAATGAGTAAGAATCTCGTCGTTTTCTCCCTATCTTTAATTTTTTCGATCTTGTTGGAGGGTTTCTTCGGGACCTTCGAGTCGTTCTTCGGCGGCCTCAAGCTCATTCCATAGAGCGGAGAGGCGGTTGAAGCAGGAGGTAACCGAGAGGTTCCCCTGCTTCAATTCCGACAGGGCTTGGGTGATGGTGAACAGCTTCGCTCGGTCGAGGCGTCCGTACATCTCGCGGATGCTGTCCCAGAGAGTTCGGGAGTCTTCGGTTGGTGGGAGTCCAGCTGCGATTTCCGGTGCGAGGGAGTTCCCGAGCCATGTGCGAACCAGTTGATTGCACTTACACCACTGCCGTTGAAGATGTTCGTCGGCCGGAAAAGGAACAGCTTCGTCGAGGAAGCCGTCCTTATCCTTGGTGACAAGGGCGCGCCAGAGATCCCTTGCCCAGGCCGCATAATTTTCTGCTCCGGTAAGCTGCATCCCGAGGAGCTTCAATTCGGGTCCATCGGCCGGCGACGTGTACAGAGGGTCGCCGGGTTCAAGCCGGCGACCGCCGCCAACCGGAAAAAACAATAGCGCATATCCGGGTTGAAATCCCGGGTAGGGATTCGTCCCATGACCCGGGATAGATCTGGTTCCCTGACCCGGTGGCGCGTATCCGGGTTGAAATCCCGGGTAGGGATTCGAACCCAGGATAGATCCGAATCCCTGACCCGACGGTGTGTATCCGGGTTGAAATCCCGGGTAGGGATTCGAACCCGGGATAGATCCGGATCCCTGACCCAGAACGAATCCGGATTCCTGAGCAGAATTCGTCTGGCCCGATGTCTCGGTGGGGCCCGTTACGGACTGCGACAGCCCAAAAGGGTGCTGGGTCCATACTTGTCCTGGCAACGGGCCAAAAGGGTACCGATTCCACACCTGTCCATATCTTTGGAGGAAAGGTTGGAGGCCACTGGGCAAGCCGGAGATGTGGCCCGACGCTGGAATCAATTGTGCGAAAGGGTTTCTTCGATGGATGAACGAGAGGTTCGGTCGCCGCCAAGAGATACAACCGGATCGAGGTAGGTGTCTCCTCTGTTGAGGAATTCTCAACATTCTTCGTCATGGCACAACAAAATTGAATTCCTAATCGTTTTGTTGGGCTGTTTCGCAGGTAAAGATTATGCAACAACAGGCCAGAAAAAGGAACGATGGCAATTCAAAGAGTATGCGGAAGCTAGGTCAGGAGTATCGGCTCTGATACCATGACAGAATGTGAAATGGAGATTTGAGAAAAGCTTTTTCTCTGTATATTCATTGTGTATATTTAGATTACACATGTACATTTATAATGTAAGAGACAAAAGAATAAAACAGGAAAAAATAATAAATGAATCTCTATTTTCCTATTTTCTTATTTACCAAAACTAATCCACGGAATCGGAATCTTCAAGATATATTTCCAACATTGACACTTCTTGGTTGTGGCATTGGCATCTCAATCATCCCTCTATTCGGGTGTTACATGTTCTTGATATGACTTTAAGTTATGATTCCAATTGTTGTGATCCTTATCATTATTCTAAGCAGCATAGGTTACCTTTTCCATATAGCACACATAAATCAAAACAAGTTTTTATTTAGTTCAATCGGATGTTTGGGGGGGGGGCTTCTCCTATTTTATTCTAAGGAGGGGTTCAAGTATTTTGTTACATTTATTGATGATAAATCTTGAGTTACATGGCTTTGTTTGCTTAAATCCAAAAGTGAAGTATGACTGTGTCTCAAGATTTTTGTAATATTGTGAAAAATCAATTTAACACTCTGGTGAAGATTTTTCACATAGACAATGAAACTGAATATACCAATCAAGCTTTTCAAATTTTCATGCATGGCCTAGGAGTCATTCGCCAAACCTCCTACATGCGAACTTCACAACAAAATGGAGTTACAAAAAGGAAAAATAGGCATCTACTTGAGGTTACTTGAGCATGTTATTCCTGCGAAATTTTCCCAAGACATATTGGGCAAATGCAATCCTTACTAACAGCTACTTAATCAACCATTTGCCTAGTAAGGTTTTGGGGTATAAAGTTCCAATTGAAAGTCTATATGACCAAAAATTTGATATCTCCCACCTAAGAATTTTTGGATATGTGTGATATGTGCATTCTCAATTTGGTGACAAGCTGGATCCACTGACTCAAAAATGTGAGTTTGTGGGATACTGAAATGTCAAGAAGGGATAAAAATGCTATGAACCAAGTACTATATGTGTTTATATTTCTCGTGATATTGTCTTTGATGAGGCACACAAGTATTTTGCTAGGAATCAAATTCAAGAGGAGCAAGATGACTATTCTGAATTTTTGCTTCCTATCCTACCTATCGGGAATTCAATGTTGGATCAAGAGGAAATTTGAATAACAGCTGTTCAAGGGAGTTAGCCTATCCCCAATGCCATTGCCATTCATGATACAATTGTCATTACAATAGATGTAGGTGATTTGGAAGTTGGGGCTGAAAATGCAATAGAGGTAGCTCCAATAGATGCAACACCCATTATCTTAGCCTCAACTTGCTGGTTATCACACATTCTAAGGCCTTCAACAAGGCTCCATGATTTTTTGATTATCGTAATGCTTAGCATCACATTTAGGATTTTATTGGGTATGATAGAATTTCTTATAATTATTTAAGTTTTTTATCTGCCATTGAAAATCAATAGGAACCCAAACCTTTCTTGGAAGCATGTAAAAGCAGTGTGTGGGTGAATACCATGAAAGATGAGCTTAAGGCATTGGACCATAAACATACTTGAGCACTTGTTAAATTGCCAAACAGGAAAAAAAAATAGTTGGATGCCAGTGGATTTACAAGATCAAATATAATAGTGACGGTTCGATTGAGAGGTACAAAGCTCGGCTTGTCGCAAAAAGGTATACTCAAACCTATGGGATAGACTACAAGGAAATATTTGCTATTGTAGTGAAAATGAAAGCTATTCGTGTCCTTCTATCTATGGCAGTTAATTGTAGCTGGCCGTTGTTTCAAATGGATGTAAAGAATGCCTTCCTCCAAGGAGACTTGCAAGAAGAGGTCTACATGGATCTCCTTTCAAGACATCCTTTAGAGAATAATAAGGGAATGGTTTGCAAATTAAAAAAAGGCAATATATGGTCTCAAACAGTCGCCTAGAGCATGGTATGGCAAAACTGAGTTCTGCACTCATTAGATTTGGTTTCAAAAGGAGCATAGCCGATTCTTTGATGTTTAGTAAAGCAGTTGGTGAAGGTATTATTGTTATTCTCATTTATGTTGATGATCTTATTATTACTGGCAGTAACTTAACGAGTATTTTAGAACTTAAATAGTTGTTGAGCAATGAGTTTGACATTAAAGATCTTGGAAAATTGAGGTATTTTTTTGGCATAGAGGTAGCAATTTTGATAAAGGTATGTTCTTGACTCAGAGGAAATATGTCCTAGATCTACTAAAGGAGTAGTAAGTTTGACGTTAAACCTAGTAGCACTCTTATGAATTACAACAGTAAGACCGTGTCTAAGGAATCACCCTCACAGGATATTGGGCAATTTCAGTGTTTGGTAGGGAGATTGATTTACCTGACCTTTATTAACCTGACATTACTTATTTTGTTAGTTATGAGAGCCAACTTATGTAGAGACCTACACAAGGGCATATGGAGTTGTTAAACCAACTCCTTTGATATCTAAGAGCTTCTCCAAGAAGAGGAATATTGTTGAAGAATAATGGTAATATAGAGATTGTGGGATTTACTGATGTTTATTGAGCCGATAACCCCATGGATAAAAAATCTACCATAATTTCTTGTACCTTTGCTAGTGGAAACATTGTTACTTGGAATAGTAAGAAGCAAACCATTGTGGCTAGATCTAGTGCAAAGGCTGAGTATCAAGCCATGGCTACCGCCACTAGTGAGATCGTATGGCTCCATCTATTACTTCAAGAATTGGGTTGTGATGCCATGTCGAAATCTACGAAGCTATTCTGTGATAATTAGGCGACAGCACACATTGCCTCAAATCCAATCTTTCATGAGAGAACCAAACACATAATGGTCAATTGTCACTTTGTAAGGGAAAAAGGTTCAAGACAAAACGATAGAGACACCATATATTCGTAGTGAGGATCAACTCGTCAATGTATTCACCAAAGCTTTATCTAAGGGAGTATTTCAGGATATGGTGAACAGGTTGACATCTGACAATGTCTTCGCTTCAACTTGAGGGGGAGTATTGGTGATATTGGCAGGATTTTTGCTCCTATTCAAGGAAAGGAGAGATTGTAGGCTAATCTATATATTAATAGTTTTCCTATTTTTCAGAGTTTCCTACTTTTCGAGTTTGCATGTAACCCTTTTGTACAAATTGCAGAAGAATGTCATGACAAAAAAATAAGAAAGTTGAGAGTTTTGTCCAAGAATGTAGACACATTGCTAAACCTTGTAATCCTTGTGTTCTTTTTTTGTGATTGCCTTACTAAAATTCAACATCCAGGTGATGATGGGCCATCCCTTTTTGGCAGGCGGCAGGTTAAGAGCGGAGGATTTCTTTTGGAAGCCAAGAAAGAGAAGGTACAATTGGGAATAGAACTCCATCTTCTTCTCAGTAAAGTAGAGACAAAGCTTATGCTGAGAGGAAAGATGGCTGAGGATGATGATGGAGAGAGGCCACCAGGGATTGTCACTATTTATAAGGGAAGATGGCATTGTCGTGCAGTCACTTCAAAATAATAATAATAATAATAATAATAATAATAATAATAATAATAATAATAATAATAATAATAATAATAATAATAATAATAATAATAATTACGAGCTTAGGTTAGGTGCTTTGACCTTCTCTGCGTTATAAAGTTTCGTAACTTGGTGCAACAAACAGGGATCGGTCCCCAAAGGTGAAGTTGCCCTAAGAACACGACCTTCGTTTCCTAGACCTGGTAGAAGAAACATTAATAATTGAGAAAGCCCAACAATCACTACAGTTTCGTCGAAAAATAAATCGGAGGCGTACCTGGTGAAGGGAGATCTTATGGAGGACTACCCTAGCGCTTGAGCTAGTTGTAATAGTATTACTTGGTCAATATTTGTAAGCCTTAAGCTCGTAGTGGCTAAAGAAATACCCACAACTACATTGACAGGAACACCAATGATTTTCCAGAGTTTGCCGGCATTTCAACATGATAGAAATGCAGTTGTATCTCATGTTTTGAATTTGGTTCCTTGACACACATATTAACCAAATATGTTAGGGTCATCCCACATCGATTGTGGAAAGGATATATGGTCAGGATAATTCATCCCAAAACAATGTAAGCATTCAATGCTTTATAGTCAATTTTTTTTTTTTTTTGTGAACTAAGTCAATTTCATTACCCATAAATTTGGAGGACCCATATGTTATGAATATTCTTATTTTATACTCGAATTATGCTTTGATATATATATGAGTAACTCAGAGAACCGCATGTATATTGGGACAGCAAGACAAAAAGACAACCAAAAAGCCGTCGCAACATATTCTCTCTTATTCTAACTGTCAGGGGTTGGGCTCTCTCTTGACAGTTCGCACTCTAAAGGCCTTAGTGGCCACAGAAAAGCCTGATGTCATTTTTTTGGCGCAGACTAAGAATCAGGAGGCGATCATTCTCAAGATGCAACGGCTTTTGAAATTCAGCAACTACCAGGTGTGCGACCCTATTGGATTGGCTGGTGGACTAGCTATGCTTTGGAATGAAGACATTATAATCCATATAGAAAGAGCTACTAAGCATTTTTTTTATACAACCTATACAGAGGTTCGAGTGGGGACTTCTATACGTCTAACTTGTGTTCACACTCCAACGACCTATCAACTACGCCAACAACTCTGGATAGATCTTTGACTAATAGCTTCCTCAAATGTTATACCCTAGGTATGTGCGGGTGACTTTAATGAAGTTCTGTTTCCATGGGAAAAAGTGGGTGGTCGAATGGCTTAACCACATCGGATGTATTTCTTCCGAGAAGTTTTACAGTTGTTGCTTAATGGATATGGGTAGTAAGGGATGTGCCTACACATGGATGAACAACCGTCTTGGTGACAACCTAGTTAAAGAAAGGTTGGATCGAGTATTGTGTACTATGGAATGGCGTCTTACTTACCCTGAGGCTGAGGTGTATGCACTTCCACCAGTAGGCTCTGATCATAGCCCTCTTTTGTTGAATACTGAGGCTAGACCAAGGAGACAGCACAAACGATTTATCTTTGAGGCCTATTGGTTGTAGGAAAAAGATTGTGGCAAAGTGATTGAAAGATCATGGAATTCCCCACATGCTATAACTTTTAATCTACCACGAAGACTACAGCAGGTCGCTCAAGCACTAACAAAATGGAGTCGATCTAAATTCTCAAAGGCAACTAATCAAATATTACATCTACAGCAACAACTTCAAACACATATCAATTCCTCCAATAACTATGGCGATGAGCAGCAAATTATCAATTTGAAGATGGACATTCAAAAATTATGGCAACAGGAGGAACAACATTGGGCTATGAGATCCAGGGTTAACTGGCTTACTTGGGGGGATAAGAATACTAAATTCTTCCATGCGACAACATTACAAAGGCGAATTCGAAATCGGATAAGAATGTTGAAAGATGCCGATCTCACATGGATTAGGGAAGATGATCGTTTGAAAGACATGACAAGGAATTTCTTTTCAATACTATACACATTAGAGGGCAATCGGAATTATGGTCCTATTCTAGCAAAATGCCGACCTATTGTTACTCTAGAAATGAACAATATATTAACAGCCTAGCTTACTCAAGATGAGGTACGGCGGGCCACTTTCCAAATGGGTGCCACCAAAGCACCAAGACCTGACGGAATGAATGGTCTTTTTTTATCAGAAGCATTGGAATCTTTTACAAGAGGATATTTTTATGGCTGTCCAAGAATTTTTTACAACAGGTAATCTATCCGCTTCTCTAAAAAAAACTAGCATTACCTTGATTCCCAAAGTTGCTCAGCCGGAGAGTCTCGACCAATACCGACCAATTAGACTTTGTAACTACATCTATAAAATCATCTCTAAAGTCTTAGCTAATCGTCTAAAGCCCTTTTTACTTGATTTAATATCTACTGAGCAATCTGCTTTCGTAAGTGGCCGGCAAATTCAGGATAATATTATTGTTGTCCAAGAAGTACTTCATTAGCTACGGGTTCGGAAACGCAAACGAAATTTTCAAGCAGTCTTAAAAGTGGATATGCAAAAGGCCTATGACAGGGTGGAATGGGACTTTCTTAAGGACTATTTGATCAAATTGGGTTTCCATGCCACCTGGGTTCAATGGATAATACAGTGTGTTACAATAGTGTTTTTAGTATCACTTTTAATGGTGAACAACTAGAGTATTTCCATCCATCTCGGGGACTAAGACAGGGAGACCCACTATCACCTTACTTGTCCATCTTGGTAGCAAATGTCTTATCTGTGCTTATCCATGACGCACTCCAAATGGGACACCTACAAGGCCTACGGCTCAACAGAAGGTGCCCAACTTTTTCCCACTTATTTTTTGCTGATGATGCCATCTTTTTCATCAATGCTACAATCCAGGAATGTCAAAATGTAGCCAATATTCTAAATCAGTACTGTTTGGCTACCGGGTGGAAGATAAATAGGAACAAGTCGGGTATTTTCTTTGGCCAGGATTGTCCTTATAGTTTAAGGGCTAACTTAGTTGCTGAATTTAGGGTCCCAGTGCTACAAAAAATAGGTAAATACCTAGGGATCCCTTCCGACTGGGGACGATCTAGACGAGACATGTTCGCCTGGATTATGGCAAGAGTGAACACTAAACTAGAAGGGTGGAAAGCGAAATTTCTCTCGAATGGTGGAAAAGAGGTTCTTATTAAAGCTGTTGTACAGGCCATTCCACAATTTGTCATGTCCATTTTTAAACTTCCACTATCGATTTGCAAAGCCATAGAAAAGAAGGTTGCTTGCTTTTGGTGGCAGAATGATAGCAATAGACTTGGTATTCATTGGACACAATGGGATGTTCTAAAGAGATGTAAGAACGAAGGCAGTTTGGGTTTTCGAGATGTTCTAGCTTTCAATAAGGCAATGCTCGGTAAGCAAGCCTGGCATTTAATACAGAATCCATTATCACTATGCAGCACATTACTAAAAGGACTTTATTTTCATCAATGAGAATTCAAATATGCGGAGAAAGGGGCGCATCCTTCTTGGGCTGGCAGAGTATATTATTAGGAATAGACTCAATTTTACCTAAACTCCAATGGTCTATCAGAAATGGGAAAAACATCAGAATAATAGATGGCTTCCTAAAGGAATCCTAGGTGGTCCTACCCATCTGACGGAACCTTATATAGTCGCTGACTTACTGGAGCCGCAACAACAGACCTAGAATGCTAGTCTTTTACATCAGCACTATGATGCTCAAACCATTAAAGAAATCACCAACATTCCAATTAGACTAAACCATATAGAGGACAGGCAAATCTGGACAGACACTATCCATGGCCAATATATAGTGCAGAGCGGCTATCAAGCAATAAAGAAAGCAGACTCAAAGATTTATACAGACACGCCTTCTACATCATGTCAAGCACCTGTGAAACTATGGAAAAGTATTTGGCAACTACATCTATCGCCTAAAATCCGGACCTTTATTTGGTCCCTCTGCCATAATGCTTTAGCAACAAAGGCAAATCTCTTTTGCCATCATATCAGCACAGATATAGTCTGCAATCTATGCAATAACAATAGCCCAAAAACCCTTGAACACCTCTTCCTATTTTACCCGTGTACAACAAAGATCTAGTCTCATCCCACAGTTGGTATTTCTTTAACCCCTCAAGACGTCCCTTGCTTAGATCAATGACTAGCAGATAGAGCTACTCAGAAATATAACTTACCTGATTTTGACACAATAGCTGCACTCCTATGGCAAATCTGGAAGGCAAGGAACAACTTTGTTTTCCGCAGCCATCGTCCTGATCCACTACATCTGCTGAGTGTCGTCTCCGCACAGGTTCACACAACTCAGAATTTACAACTTTGTTCTGCTATAGATGGACGGCCATCAACCCTATCTTCCCAAGTCTGGCGACCTCCCGATCTTGGTGTCCTGAAATGCAAAATTGATGGGGCTTTCAAGCTTGAAAGCAACCTAAGCTCAATGGCATGTCTATGCCGAGATCACACCGGAAAGCTGATAGAAGGATTTACCCGGGATTTCGCTGCCTCCTCGCCTCCGCAGGCTAAAACCTTTGCTTTTTTGTTCACTTTACAGTACTTGATCCAATGCGAACGAACGGAGGATCCGATTGTGGTTGAATCTGACTGCTTGTTGCTGGTTAATGCTGTGATCGACAACCGCACGACGTCATGAGAGGTGCAATCCATGCTTGCTGAAGCTGCCGTTCTCTCGCGCAGGTTCTCCAGCCTTCGCGTGTGGCATTGCAAATGCGAAGCAAATTTTGCAGCCGACTGGGCCGCGAAGGCCCACCAAAAGAGAACCCCAGTTGCTAACTGGGCCGAAGAGCCCCCTTCCTGTTTGTTAGATCTTCTAGTTTCGGACACTAAAGCTGCTGGTTGTAATGGTTACATTACTTGAATGAAAGCTTTTCTTCTTTGACCCAAAAAAAAAAAGTTGACGTGCATATAAAATCTGATGCCACACGACGTCGCTGTTTCAGCATCAAGTTAGTTTTAGCTTTGACCATGGACAAGAACAACTTTTCGTGATCTTGGAGGTACGTCGTCAATATCGAACACCTGAAGAAGGCGAGGTCGTCCAACCTTAAAGCCCAGCTTCGTCCTCTGCGAGTTAAAGCAGAATTCCTTACTATCGATATGATGCAAACTTGTTATAATTCTATAATTCGAACATTTCTTCTAGCCGGCCTAACATATTTTGATATAAAATAGCTACTTAACGCAGTAATTCGAAAACTTAAAAAGTTATCTAATACTTTATTTCCAAAAGTAGTTGAGGATACTTCTTTATAGATCTATATTGAAAATTTGGATGTTAAAATTATTGCATATCGTGGAATTAATCTTATGGGTAGACATAGGAATTACCAGATAATACTTGGTATTAATTTGGCATTTTCATTGTATTTCACATTAATAATTGATGAAATAAATTAATTTTCATTGATATATAATATAATGAAAAGTACAAGAAGGGCGCGATTATATCAGATTAATTGTAAACGGAATATAACATTTCTTCTTGTCAGACGACTACATTATATGTATTTTGTAATAGGACCGTCCAGATATTACTCTATGTCTTTAATGTATATCAGATAGATAGATTTAATGTCTAGAATTCAAATAAATTAGATGGTAATTTGCAGAAAGCATTTTGAATTCTTTTAGAATTTAGAGTCAAGGTAATTTGATAAGAGCAATGGCAAATATGCTGCCGCTAATAGTAACTAAATCTCATTTCGATAGATCGGGGTGCACGGTAGTATTAAAACATCTCTCCATCTCATTATTAGAGTAAAAAATATTTTTTTTCCATCATCTTTCCAGATCAGTCATGGTCTTCAGAACTCTGATTCTAACTTTCCATGAATTTTTCGTTTCTCACATTCAATTTAAATATAAATTAAAGTTGATAATGTCATTTAATTTTACTGGAATATAGGAGTTGCGGACGGCGGGAGAGGGGTAGAGAGAGAGAGAGAGAGAGAGAGGACTGGGCTTGTATTTCTTTGGGCCTCGCATGTGGCCTCAAGTAAGATGGGCCGGTCTGATTCCTAATTGGACTGAGTAAGTCTTTCTTTTCTTTCTTCCTCATTTCTTTTACATTTATTTATTTGTTTGTTTGTTTCATTATTTGTTCTTTTTGCTATTATTGTTATCTTTTTGCAAAAGTGTACGCTCAGCAAAATTGAGGTGTCAACGCCATCCTTGTGGAGAGACCTCTTGCGTTCTCTCCAAGCATCCCTACACTAACTATTCATGAAGAAGGTTGCCTAAATACAGTTGGAGCTTTTGTGGATCCTTTGAATTAGCCCAACCGATTCCAAACATCCCCAAGTTGGATTTTAAGTTTGTTCAGTTTCCCAAATGGCAGGTCTCTTGACAGATTGACGATATAGACAAGTGCTCAACTTTTTCATGTTTTTCAACTAAGCCAAGCAAAGTTCCTTCGCAGTGCTTCATCCTCGGTTTCCCACTAATCAATACCATTTTCCATACGCAGTTCTTCAACCAAGCTTTCGAGAATGCTGGGTTCGATAACTTTGAGCATGGTGCACCTTGTCAAGTTCAAAAATCTCAACCCTATTAATTCACCTATTTCTTTTGGTGGCCAAGTTAGGAGCTACAATTCTTTCAGCTTTCCAAGAGCAATTACATTCTTTCATTTTCATTTTTTTTTTTTTTTTTTGCCCTTTTACTATTATTACCTTTTTTTTTTTTTTTTCATTTTCTACAAAAAAGTATGTTTGACATGTCGGCACAAAATAACGTGTCAATAATGAGCCTTGGTGAACCGCCCATTGGGCCGGGCCAGACCTATATATATATATAAATACATCCACAATTTAGAATGTTAAGAACTTAAGTGCGTTTCATGTCATTTATCAGACAATTAATTACACTCCGTAAGCAATCAATTGCCCGCTTTATATAATCCGAAAACAAAACCGCGATGTCTTATATTCGGTTCCTTAAATTCTTCTTGCTAGCCCATTAAAAAATCTCTCTTTTGGTCGCTAGCCCATTAAATGGTCTCTATCTCATGTGGCCATACAGAGTACTCAATTTGGGGATTTGATCCACGTGGAATTTGTTGGGTCTTCACATAATGAGAAAGTAACGATCTCCTGAAGAGTGATTATGCATACTCTGTAAAAACGTTTTGCCGTGAGATTATTATCCGAGTAAAAAAGAGGATCTCGTCCATAAGAGTGGCATCACTTAATCATGAAATACCTAACAATATTTCATGGTAGAGATTCATACACGAAGAGCTTAGACATTGGGCACATGCACATAGTTCTAGGGTAGCAATTCCACACACGAATTTAATGAACGCACCACCTTATGGATGAATTCGAATGCTCTGCGTCTTATCTTCAGTTCAAACCTGATGTCCAAACTTTCCTGAAATGATTGTGGACAGGACTTACCGAATTCGTCATTTTTTTCGTATTGAAGTGAAAAGTAAACGATGAAGACTGAAAAATTCATAGCCTGGCTTGTAGCTAACAAGTGGCCTTTCAATCTCTCCAACCTTATCTTTGGCCGCAGATCGCTCTCATGACCAGGGAAAAATAGGACTTGACCAAGAAGAATCTTAGATAATATAATATTTTATGATCTAATTTTCCACATTGTATTTCACTGGATTCTTTTGGCTGGGCGAAAGAAGACCTGCTTTGTCTTTCACTCTTTTACTTCGTAAGATTTCTTACTCAATTGGTCTCTCCATGTTTCAAAGTGTAATATATTTGTTGTAATACATAAAAAAAAATTATTGAATTGTTTGCTTATTTTAGCGGCCATTGTCATTTATAAATGGGATATATTAAAAAAAAAAAAAAGCTCCTAAAATATTGTAGAATAGGCCACTTATAATGAGGACCCGAATAATTTCTTAAATAATGGTCGTGTGGCAACTTTAGACGTTAACTTAATTACTCAGACTCTGTTTCAAGGCTTGAGACATTTTGCATGGTTGCAAATTGGAATGCGAATTGAAGGGGATAAGTACACTAATAATGCCATAAGTTGTGTACAGCGCTCACTTTGGTGCCAAAAGTTTCCGCCGGATCACTTAAGTGCCAAATTGGAGAAAAAAGATCACTTTGGTGCCACCGGCGAGAAATTCCGGCCAAAGTGATTACGTGGCATTTTTATTTTTTTTAAAAAAAGTTGCTCGGCTTTTAAACGACGTCGTTTTCCATCCTCTTCAAGAAACGACGTCGTTTTGCTCTTATACGTGGACACCCTCGCAAAAATGACGCCATTTAGCTCGTACATGGGTTGAAATTAGGGTTAGGGTTTCTCCTCGCCGCTCGGCCACCGTTGTTCGCCCGCCAACGCTCGGCCACCGTCGCTTGGCCACCATTGTAAATGCTCGACCAGGTGAGCGAGGAGGGAATGAGATTGTTGCTCAAACAAAAAGTGGCAGAAAGAATAGGAGGCGAGGCGGAGGAGGAGGAGGAAGAAGAGGGGTTGAAGATGCCACAACCGGTGCACCGCCGCCGCCGCCGCTGGTGCCGTTGTTGGTGGTGCTACTGGTGCGTTGCTGGTGTTGCTGCCGGTGCCATTCGCTGCTGGTGTCACTCTTCAAGGAAGAAGACGACGTGCCTCCTCTCTCTCTCTCTCTCTCTCTCTCTCTCTCTCTCTCTCTCTCCCCTCTCTCTCTCTCAATTTGGGGATTTAGGGTTTCGATTTGGGGGAAAAAGCCAAACGACGTCGTTTTTGTGGTTTAGATGCTGATTGTGCTCTCCGACAAGCCACGTCAGCCTAAAAAATTAATTAAAAAAAAACGCCACATCAGATTTCCGGCCGATCAAATCGGCGTTGGCACCAAAGTGAGCGTTTTTCAAATTTTTTGGCACTTAAGTGATCCGACGGAACTTTTGGCACCAAAGTGAGTGTTGTACACAACTTATGGCACCATTAGTGTACTTATCCTGAAAATGGTCGAGAAATTTGCTTTTAACCAGAATAAAAGAATATCGTTTTGTTGACCGGACTTGACGTAGCAGGTCAATAACATTTTATTGATTAACTGAAATCATATCTAGGTGAACTTAAGTTTCTTAATTAAAATTTTGAAAAACTACCCTCACTTTTTCCAATGACACGTTCTTGAAGTAATACATACTTTCTCTAACTTGGACGTGAATTTGTTCAATTCATGCCTCATGCGCCATGTATCGTTTCCTGAAAAATTAGAATTTGGTGGAGACTCATTCTCTAGGTGATACATCATTAGATCACCGTATTAAATTGAGTTTTGTACTTAAAAGCTGGATCCATATCCGAAAATTATAATTATTTAAAAGAGATCTTATAAAATTTTATAGACAACTGCTAACTGCTTTAAAAATTTAATATTTAAATGTTTTAACAGATTCATCTTAATCATGACTTCATGCAAATCAAGATGTAGCATGAAAATTTTAGTTGTATAGAATAATTAATCGAGCAATATCTCTAGTTATTCCTTGTCACATGCACGTAATCGTGGAATTTAATTTTGGCATACGTGTGAGGCGATCACATTTTTTTTAAGCGATTACATTTTTAAGACGAGAAAATGATTAAACAAAAACTGCCTCGTAGTACGACAACGGAAAAATAGTGGGAAAAGGAAGGGGTTCCATCGTGAGTTGAGACTACATATAGAGTTTTAATATCACGGAAATTATTTATTTCTGTAATAAATAATAATATGGTTTATGTGATTGCACAGAGGTCACTGTCTGTTCAACGATCTCGGAGGCGCCCCTGGTGAGTATGAAATTTAAAAGAAAAAGACTAAAACCGTGTGCTTGTGTGTGTTCATAAGGTATTAGGTCAATATTTGCAAGCCGTAAACTTTGAAAATCCCCAAAATTTGACATTGCTGCCTGAATTATTACTTACAAAATTTCCCAGAAAATGCAGATTTTGGATACATGCATCTCCACATCAAACGAAAAACGTGGTTGATTAATTGCATCAATTTTTAGGGCTCCATTTCTGGAAGGCACAAGGGTTGAAAATAAAACCATCTGCCATAACTTATTTCTCTATCCCTCGTCTCCATCGGAGTCATATGCAATTTTCTTATGTTATTCACAAGTTATTTTGTGCTAGAAATAACTACACCTAATTAACTTAGAGAACCTGCCTAAGGTGTGAGCTCGTGCGTTGCTCTTCAATCCACAAGCCATAGTTGACAAGTCTAAGTGATTTCATAGGATATGAACTCATAGTCAACATTATTTTCAAGGACCAATATAAGCATACGTCTATTCAGTTTTGTTAGTTTGCTATATTTTCTAAAGCTTGTTCTATTATAAGCGCATAAAGAAAACGACGCAGTGGACTGAATCACACCTATGGGCGTGACGTGATTGAGAAAGCGGGACATGTTTCCGTCATGCTTTGCATCATTGGTTGACGAGATGCGTGGATATGAAAGGATCGCAAAGCCTATGTTCAGAAACGTGGAAGAGAAGTGGGGAGAGCGAGCATGCGGGTCGCTAAACCCTTCGAATCGATGGTGTCGTGTGTTGCCTTCATCTAATACTTCGTTGTATTTGATGTCACAACTTTCGCATCTTGTGGCCAATGCCAAATTTATGTCTGATCCAGTCCATTTTATCTCGATTAGCATCTTGATCTATGCTTTCTTGCTTATCCGTGGTCGATTTGAGGACGACCACCTCGAATGGCCTCAATCCAAGGTCACTGGGCCGTGCTCAAGGAGCCAGAAGCATCGAGGAATCGTGGTGATGGTCGAGGGTGGAAGTGATAAGGCCGACGGGTGAAGAGAAGAGAAAGGAAATGAAAGGGAAATATAGTAACTTCTTGTTTGGTTAAAAAAGAAAGGCATCTAATTATATCTTTATGACTAGCATACGGAAAAAGACATTAAAAAACTACACATTCATATTAACAACATAAAATAAAATACAATGGGCATATCCACATGTAATATTTTCAAAATTGTTCACCTTTATTATTGAGAAAATTCTAATAAGAATTCTTGATGCAGCCCACATTGAAGACCGGCTCCCTCGACCAAGAAAATCGGCCCGCATTAAAGCTCGACGAAACCGAGAAGCCATAACGACATCTCGAGTCCATCCCGGAAGCTTGAAAGACACTTGGAAGCTCGCGTGACGCATTTACTAGCTTATAGTTTCCATGCTCTTTACTAGTTTCTAGTTCCTAAGCTGTTTAATATTTTTCTAGTTTCTAGGCTCTTTAATGCTTTCAAGTTTCTATGCTCTGTTTTTATTTCTTTGATGATATAAGCCATCCAATCCCTTGTAGAAGACAGATAACTTTTGATTAATGAAAAGCTTTGCTTGAAGCAAGTATCATGAACCTTGAATAGTTCAACCCTTGAAAACCTAGAAGAGTTTTCACTCCGTCCTTGAAGAGTCGGAGCTTTCGAAATCTGCATCCTTGAAGAGTTGCAGTCATCGATCTAGAAGAATCGGTGTCCCTTTCAACTTCCTTGGAGGCCTAGAAGAGCAACCAACGAAGTTCCTATCTTTTCCTTTTCTGTTCGTTATTTCCAACCCATTTTCGACCATCCTAAAGTGCTTATTTCAGAAAACCCAAAACACAAAAATTGTAGATCCAGAAGTCTTTGTTCATTTGGCTTTGGAATCAGGTCAATCTGATCTGTATCGACAAAGATACAACTGTTCTCCTGAGCTTGCGCAGTGCTGAAATTACTGTTCGTCCCGTTTCTTGTGCGCGAGTCACTCTCCCGATCCTATTGTTTGAGAAAGCCTCCCCTAGGCTTGCATCAATTCTCCACGCGCCATGGTAGTAAATATCATGATAAATATATGTTTATGTAAAATTATAGGTTACTTGCGATGCAGTGCAGAGTTAATATTAGTTTCGTGAAAAATATGCAGCAGGAAAATATGTGTGCTGTGAACGATTAAAGTACACATTAATTTCATGTGATCAGTATGAAAAATGAAAAAGCACACATTAACAACAATCATTAAAACAGAAGTCATGTTTAATATTTACGGTCTAAAAATTTATTATAAGAGTACTTATTTAATCAAACAAATGAAAAGGCAGAGTATACTGTGACTTATTTGAAAATGATTAAAAGATATGGACAAAGTTATTGGAGATACATCGTCCATAACAAGATAATTTAAGGATCACAACATCGCAAGTTTAAAGAAGAAAAACATGAAAGAAAATGAAAACTAACAAGGGAAAGTGTTGTTTACTCTTCGTGTTATTTTATTATTATTATTATTATTTTGGGCTAAAAGTGCGTTTTGCTTGTTAAAAGGGAACGCATGTTCCAATGACAAGTTTATTTTATTTTGTAGATATAACATAGGGCATACATGGAAGAGAGAGACAAAAAAAATATTTGTTCCTCCTACAATCCCTCCAGATTTAGAGTTATTCAAGGGGATTAGAAAAAGTAAGGAATTTTGGGATCGTAATCCCGCAAATTCACTCCAGATCCCTTCATCTCAATCCCTTCTACCACAAGAGAAATGCTTATTTAATATTTTATCTTGCTCTCTAATCCGTAATCACTTCATCCAAACTTGTAAGAAAGAAAACAAGCATGATACTACAAAATTTGAGAGAATTATAAAAAAAAATTCTTAAATCTATTATAATTATACCCACTAAGTTCTAAATCTTTTAATTAGGGAGAAGTATACTATCAGTTCCATAAGTTGTTTATAGCGCTTACTTTGGTGCCAAAAGTTTCCGTTGAATTACTTAAGTGCCAAATCGGAGGAAAAACGATCACTTTGGTGCCACCGGCAAAAGATTCCGATCAAAATGATTACATGGCTTTTATATTTAAAAAAAAAAAAATCGACAAGGCCTTTAAACGACGTCGTTTTTGTCCTCTTTAAGAAAACGACGTCGCACAACTCATTTGGGTTTTATTATTATTATTATTATTATTATTATTATTATTATTATTATTATTATTATTATTATTATTATTATTTGGAGATTGAAATTAGGGTTCCGATCCTTATCAGCCGCCAACCTAGCTCGCTCGGCTGCCGTCACTTAGCCGTTGACCTAGCTCGCTCGGCCGCCATCGCTCGGCGACATGAGGTTCGCACTTGAGCGAGATCATGGCCTTTGACGTGGTCGTCAAGTGGCCAAGTCGTGATCGAGTTGGGGTCGAAGTGGTTGGAGTTGAGGTGGAAGAGCATGAGGTCGGCGAGCAGGCTGAGCTCTTCGAGGTGGTACTCGGCGATGTCGCCATGGTTGAGGTCGACGCCAACGACGGTGCGGACGCCGAGGTCATCGGGGCGGGGGAGCAAAAGACATTGGAGTAGCCGCAGACGTCGGGCCGACTCAATTGGAGGTGAAGTTGTTGGGGTCAGAGAGGATGGCTTGCTTCGAGGCCTGAAGGGTGATGTCAGCGTTACGGAGGCGCGGGTTCTCAAAGGAGGCGGAGGGGTTGACGGCGACTTGCTCGCCACGGTCACCGAACTCGTGAAGGTAGTAGAGGAGGTGGCGGTGCTTGGCGGTGCCATGGGCGGTGGCAGAGAGGACGGCAAGGGAGGAGAAGAGGACGAAGAGGGTGGCGGTGGCCGAGATTATCCGGTAGATTTAGGGTTTAGGGTTTTGAATTGGGGGAGAGACACCAAACGATGTCGTTTTGTGGTTTACATGTTGACTGTACTCTCCGATGAGCCACATCAGCATAAAAAATTAATAAAAAAGTGCCACATCGGATTTCTAGTCAATATGAATGAAGTTTGCACTAAAATGATCGTTTTTCAAACTTTTTGGCACTTAAGTGATCCAACAGAAACTTTTGGCACCAAAGTGAGTGCCGTACACAATTTATGGCACTAATAGTGTACTTCTTCCCTTGTAATTATGTTAATTGAGTGTCAAACTTTATCACATTTTATCAGTTCAGTGAATTCGGTTAGTTTTAGCCAAAAATCGCTAACATAGATGCTAGCAATCCTAAATGGCACAATTAGCACTGTAGTAGATATTTTCTAATAATATTTTAATTTTTTTATAATTGTTTTCTTTTTTTGTTTTCTCTTCTTTCTTTTTCCTTGGATTTAAGGCCCCTAAGGATTGTCCATCATAGGTGAGGGACGGGACGCCCTTACCCAAATTTTGTCACTCAGTGAGCTCAAGACCTTATTTGAGACTAAGGCTGCATTTTGCAACTTGCCAAACAATAGAAATTTCTATTCTTTTGTTCCCGATAGTAAATTTAGAATAGAAATTTATGAGGTAAATTTTTTTTCTTGATAATAGATTTGGAATAGAATCAAGAAGAAAAAAAAAGTTGATTTTTTGTTTCCATAAACAATTCCAAAATCAAGTAAATCTATTTTTTTCTTTTTTCTCTTCTTTTCTTCTTGTTCTTCTTCCCTCTCTCTTTTTCTTCAACTGCCATCACCATCAGCCGTCAACGCCACCACCATCCGCCACCGTTGGTCGCCAGCGACTAGTTAGGTCCGACGAGCTCACAAAGGCTTGCAAGCCAAGGTGAGGTCTAACGAGCTCACTGGTGGCTCACCCAACCATCGGTGAGGCCGACCTTCGCCAGTAGCTAGGTGAGCCTCGCTTGAGCCTCTCTAGGCCACCAGCTAGCCTTGCCTAGCTAGGCAAAGCCCAACCTCACCCAAATCTAGTGAGGCCAAGCTCGCCCCACCACTAGCAAGGCTCGACCTCATCGGGCCACCGCGAGGTCGATGTCGCCTGGCTAAGGCGAGGCTAATCTCCCGGTGGCCCAGCGAGGTCGAGCCTAGTCAGCGATTAGGCAAACTCGATTGAGCCTTGACCAGTTGCTAGGGAGGCAAGGTAGATGAGGCGTGGCCTCATTAAGGGCCGGCAATGCTCCAACGTGGTCATGGCCCTCGTCTGGCCGATTAACTGGTGAAGCCAGTGACCGACAAAGCTTGAAGGAGAAGAAGAGAGAGACAAGAAAAATGAAAAGAAGAAAAGAGAAAAAATAATAAATAAATAAAATTATTTAAAAATTAAAAGAAAATGATTTGTATTAGAAATTTTTAGAATTGTATTAAACGCAATTCTATTTCGAGAACAAAAATTTTGGACAATTATCAAACATTTTAAAATGCTTAGAAATTATTTTTGGAAATAAAATAAAAATGAATTATTTCTTATCAAAAATTATTTGCAAGAATAGAACGGTTACCAAACGCATTTATCTTATTTGCGGGAATAAAATGATTACCAAACGTAGCATAAATAAACAACTTTAGAGCTTTATTTAACACAAATTCCACTTTAGGTTATTGTCTTAAGAAAATGACCTCATTTCTGACAATTCTTTGAAGTTTTCTCTAAATCTTTAAAAAGGAAAACAGGTACTTGCCTGATTGACAGCAAGCATCACAGAAGCTACCATTTCGCACGATTTGAATTTTGAGGCCTCTAGGATTGGTGATGGAGTAATGGTCAAGATCCAAGATGGCGACCATCATAAATCCAAATTGATGGATGTGACAATTTGGAATGCGGTCGATATTTATCCTGAGAAACATTCGATGTGAAATATGAGAAACCCCAAAGAGAAAAAAAAAATGATTTGACCGGAACCGCCCTACTGAAAAATTTTATTGGGCAATTTTCTTACTAAAGATATAATTGGAACAAGACCGAGAAAAAATCTCGCTAGAATAGAAAGATAATAAGAAATTGGAGCTTCCTTCCGGTCGAAGTTAGAACTTCAGGCTCAATAAAATGATCAAGTTGAAAAGCCAAAAAAAAAATTGGAAAATTGATGCAACTAATTGGTGGTCCTTCTCCCCGAAATTTAGGAATTGACAAATATGCATTTAAATTGCTGTTGAATTTAAACATGTTAACAACTTACTTTTTTATCAACATCACAGCGATTGTTTTGGCCAAGAAGCATACAACCACCTGCGTTGAAACTAACACCAAAGGGGCATTTAGGTTCAACGTACATTGGTAAACCTAGAGTGAAGTTAAATACAAACATTTGAGCTTTCACCAATTGTCAAAGAACTAATTAGCCTTAATTTAATTAAAATAATTTAATAGATAGGCACAGGTCACAAGAAAGAAAAGAATGAAGAGGTGAGTCAAGATATTTAATAGTTAGGTATATTTAACAGTTCATAAAAATTCATTAATTAGATAGTTTAAAAGACTGTACTATATGGCAATGCAACGAAGCAAAGTCAGGCAAAGAAAAAAAAACAGTAAGGTGAGGGAAGAGCAAACGCCCATAAGTATACCAGATAATCTGGAGACTTAGGAATTGGTTTTTACATAGAAAACCCTGGAACTACATGATTTTCTCTCAAGCCGACCGGATTCAATTCGGCCCTGAAAATTACTGCATTTTTCTTATACTTGTGTTTGCTTGGTTGAGTATGATCCGATATAATATGTATGTAAGTAGTTAAGGAATGCTTGTATTTGTACATGGAATTGTTAATTCTAGTTATGATATCCAATGATTTGGTAGATAAGATAATCATTTTCTTAAAATCGAAATAGATGTCCCTTCTGACTGAGTATTCCCCAAAATATTCTTCTTCTTTTTTTCCGTTATTTTTTACGAAGAGTTTCATATTCATATGCATGAAATATATGTGCTCATAGCCTCATACTGGCCGCTTATTTGATTACTTCTGGGTCAAGCGGACAAGAGAAGATATATGTGCTCAACGAAAGTTACTATAGAAAGTTTCGACTGATTTCATATAATTGAGGATTACATATCCACATTGTACATCACTTCCACTAACTTCTATTAGATCGACCGAGCATTTATTAGTCTAGGGATGAAGAAGAAAAAAAACTCAACTAGAAAAACGATGGTGTACTTCCAGCACACATATAGATTCGTATACAAGTTCTTCCATAGTATGAAGATTGCATAAGTAAGATAAATTCTTAGTTATGGGCTCGGAGGCGAATAAGAAGACCATTGGCGAAACCGGAGAGGGATTGTAGATGATCTTTTCATCTGGGATGACCTTCTGGAGCTTGAATTTAGTCACCAGATTGTGTATGAAAACAAGTATTTCGAGCCGAGCATACTCTTTTCCAGGGCACATGCGAGGTCCACCTCCAAAGGGAACATAGGTGAAAGGGGCAGGTCCATTTCCTTCAAACCTTGAGGGGTCAAATTTCTCCGGATCAGGGAAGTACTTGGGATTTTTGTGAGTTGTATACACGGTCCAAAATGTCTGGGAGAAAAAAGTTTGAGATGATCAATGCGTATGATCATTACTTGGAGACTCCATGTATTAAATCACAGCATAACCATGCCAAGGAGAAGGATCAAAAGCTAGAGATTTACCTTCCATCCCTTTGGAATTGTGTAACCAGCAAAAGTGAAGTCAGTAATCGCCTCTCTAAATGCCCCTTGTGCAGCTGGCATTAGCCTCATAGACTCGCAAGCCACATTCCAAGAATACTTCATCTTCTGGATATCATCCCAGTTCAGTAATTCGCCGAGGGCTTTAGACTTTGCAATCTCCATTTGCTCTATTGACGTGAAGCAAGTGAGTTAGATATATGCAAACTAAATCCAAAAAGGCATATTGACGTTGCCATCTTTTCTATGGAAATACGCATATGACTATTACCTTTGTAAACTTTCTCATAGATGTGGGGCAACGAAGCTAGATAGTTCACTATTACAGTGATAGACGTACTGGTGGTGTCATGACTTGCAATTAGCAATCCAAAGATCTTGTTAGACACATCCATCTCATAATAAACGCTACTGTCATCATCAACTTCGGTTAGCAATCGAGACAACAAGTCCCTCGCGTTCACATCTTTTCCCTCCAAAATCTCTTGCTTCCTTTGTCTAATGATGTTCAGAAGCTTTTTCCTTATTACTTTTCCTCCTTCAACTGCTCTGTTGAATGGCGTGCCAGGAATATTGATAGGCACCGAAGTGAATCCCGGAGCAATACGAGCAAATGGATCGGCGAATTTCGACACGACCTCAGGGTCTTTAATATTCATGAACAAGCGACACGCCAAAGCAAAGGTATAGTTCTTTGTCAAATGAAAGACCTTCACCTCCTTATGTGGAGACCAGTCACTCTCCAGGTGATCCCTAGTCATGGAGTCCATGATAGGTATGTAATGTTGGAGAGCCTCTGGTTTCAAAAACTCCGGCAGGAAGCTGCGCATTTTCTTGGGGTCATCCTTGTTGAGCTTCTCCATGGTTTCGGGGAAGATGATGACCTTCTTCATGGAGGTGGGCCACCAGGTGGTGATGTACTTGTTCTGGCCAGAGAACAAGAACTTGTTGCCGGAGGCGCCACAGAATACGGCCATGTCTTCCCCAAGCAGTGAGGTACGGAAGACCTCCGGGGAGTACTTGGCCGTGCGGTCATTTATGAACTTCTCAGGGCATCCGCTCTTCGCCGTGCCGACAAAATCCAGGGACTCGCCGATGATGGGCCATCCCTTTTTGCCAGGCGGTAGGTTAAGAGCGGAGGATTTCTTTCTGAAGACGAGGAAGAGAAGGTAAAGAGAGATGTAAAGGACGGCGAGGTAAAGAAACAGCTGGGAATAGAAATCCATCTTCTTCCTCTACTCCGAAGGCAGATACTAACACTGAGAAGAGAAAAGAAGCCAGGCTTGAGGATGAAGAGAGGACGGCAAGATTGTGGCTATTTATAGACGAGATTTGTACGAAGTTGCTATAATCTCATTTCGCTCTCTTTCCACGTCCTTTGCAAAATGTAAGTGTATACACACATTAAGTGCTTTGACCCCAAGTGTTGTCGAGGCTGTTTTTTCTCCTGTTGGCTAGCTTGGCTAAAATTTTTTAATGCTATTGATGTGACGTGACGATTTATCAATTGTATAAAATAATATTTTAGGTGTAATTAATTTTTATTAATATTTAATAAAATTGTCTCCACTATTTTTTTTACAACATGTTAGCGTAATATATGCTTTCTCTAATCTTGAGTTAAATTAGTTTAATTCAGGCTAAAGCACATCACAAGTGCTAAAATTTGGTACAGGTAGACACTTAGGGCATGCATGACAACTATTCTATTTTAGTTTCAGAATTATTTTTCTATTTCAAACTTGTTTTTAGAATAGAAATTCATTAAGCAATGCAATTTCATTTTTATTCCTAGAACAAATTTTTAGTCTAGAAATAGATTTAGAATAGAAATGAGAAGTAAAAAAATTTAATTCTCTATTTCTGAAATAGAAATAAGAAATAAATACTATTCTCATTGCTCATCCTTGCCACTAGCCAGCTGCCCACTAGCCTCTGCTACTTGCCACCCACCACAAATCACTAACCGGCATTCATTGCCATTGCCAATTGTCAACAGCCGTTCACTATTGCCGCTGCCCACTAATTGCCCCCTACCGATTGCCACCGGCGACCCACGTTGTTCGTCATCAACTAGAGGGAGAAATTTTATGTTATTATTAAATGAATTTTTATTTTTGGAATAAAAACTTTGTGTTGTTATCAACATATTTTTGCTCATAAATTCATCCATAAATCAATTTCTAATCAAAATAGTTATCATTTACGTCTTTAAATGCCAAAACTTCCAAAATGTATACATGAGTACCACTTTTTTCAAAAAAAAAAAAAAAAAAATGGACACTCAATTGCCAACATTGACAAAGGTAGCCGAAAATCCGACGTAGCTTATTTTTAATAATATAAGTGGTCTACGTGGCTTGCCATAATGCTTACTCAACAATAAACATGCAAAACAACATTGTTTTGCCCCCAAATTAATTTAATATTAATTAAAAGTAAATTAAAAAAAAAAATTATTTTAAAAAACTCAACAACGAACATGCAAAACATCATTTTGCCCCAAATTTATTAATCTAATATTAATTAAAAATAAATTAAAAAATTGAATTATTAAAAAGAGTAGGCAGCAGGGTTTAGCGAGGGCTGTGGATGCCCTTGCCGAATGCTGTTGCCTCCTTTGTTTTTTTAATTTAGTTTTTAAATTTATTTTAATTAATTTGTATATTAAAAATCAATTTTAGGGCTTAAAGAGCCTCGTGGATACTTTTTCTTTAAAATATTGCAACGTGGATAATTTTTTTAAAAGGATTGCCACGTGGATAATTTTTTAAAGAAAATTACCACCTCGGTAAAAAAGGTCGTTAGAAAATGCCACATCAACAATTCAGTCAGAATTTCTCACAATTAACACTTAAATGTTCCGTTCTTTTTTTCGATTTTGATATTTAAATATACATTTTGAAAGTTTTGGTACTTAAATATCTAATAGTGTCAAGTTTTGGCACTTGCAGTGTTTAGCACTCTTTAATTCATCACTTGTGTCCCGTCAACCGTTCCCTAAAATACAGAATTTTTTTGGGAAACATTCTATAAGTCATGTTGCGTTATCATCACATTAAGTCGAATTGGGTAATTAAAACACGATTTTGAAATCGAAAATCCTAACCATTTGAGAAAGATCCATCCTAATCGTGTGAGTGCCGGCAATTCAAGATATGGCACCAATTTAGGACTATCGCCATGTGCTTTTGCGTGGTCATCCGGTTATTTGGTCAATGTTTGCCAGCTATAACACTTCGAAAATCCCAACACGTGACAACGGGGAGAAGTGTTAAAAAAGTCATAAACCTTTTATATTTTTGTCAACTTAGTCCTAATTTTTTTTTTTGCACCAACTTAGTCCTAAACCTTTTTTTTTTTGCATCAATTTAGTCCTAAACATTTTTACTTTGCGTCGATTAAATTCTTTCCAACCAATTTTGACCAGATTTTGCTGATTGAGTGTTGGCCTGCTAACATGGCTTCATCAGCACTGACATAGATAATTTTTAATAATATTTGAATATTTTGAATTTCTTTTTCTTTTTCTTTTTTTCTTTTTTTCTTCTCATCTTCCTTCCTCTAGTCAGTCACCTAACCTCAACACGACTAGAGGAGATAGCTGGTGAGGTCGAAGTTGACCTCGTCGGCCACCTCACTAGTGGCCACGAGGGCAGCCTCATGTTGGGCAGCGAGGCTTGACCCTTGCCAGATCGAGCAAGGCTAAGCCTCACCCGCTCAACGCTAGGCCAACTTCAGGTTACCCAAGCCTCACCAACTTGACGCAAGGCCGCCCTCCAGGCCTAGGCAGCCTTGAGTCGGCCTCACTGACCATGGGCAAGGCTTGCCAGCTCGACTCAAGGCTGAACCATGGGTAAGGCTTGACCCTCATAGCCACTGGTGAGGTGGCCAGCAAGGTCAACCTCGACCTCGCCAATCGTCGCCTCTAGTTGGTTGCCAAGGTCCCGTGACCGACTGAAGGAAGGAAGAGAAGAAAAAATAAAGAAAAAATAAAAAGAAAATAAAAAATTCAAAAGTATTATTAAAAGTTGTCCATATTAGTGTCGATGAGACCATGTCAGTCGGCCAATATCCAATTAGCAAAATCTGACCAAAATTGGCCGGAAAAGACTAATTGGCACAATGTAAAAAAGTTTAGAACTAATTAGCACAAAAAAAAAGTTTATGACTAAATTGATACAAGTGCAAAAGGTTTAGGATCTTTTTAACACTTCTGCCAATGACAATGCTGCCAGCGTTCTTACTCATGAATTTTCCAGAAAAGGCATATTGTGTCCAAGCATTTCCACCCGACAGAAAACGGTAATTAAGTTATTACGTTAAACTTTTGGGTTTCAGTTTCTTGAACGCATATAGTGCACATTATCAAAAATCTTGTTAACCGCAATTACTTATTTTTCGATCACTAATCTCCATCGAGTCATATATTGTTTTTGCTAGATATAATTAAACCCAAATAACTTGGAAAACCTTTCTAGAAAGGAACAAAAGACAGTTACCGTGCGTTGCTCTCTAATCCACGAAGTCAAAGTTGACGAGCATAAATAATATCCCCAGATATGTACTCATACGGAGTCATACTTAAACATCTTCCTCAAGGACAAACATGTCATTTAATATTCTAAAGCTACGAGTCAACGTGGAACATATGAAGAAATGAGACGTCGTCGTAACGCCTATTGAACCAAATGGCAATTCAACCTTTCCAACGTTATCCTCGGCCGGTTGCCGAGAATGTTCCAAAATTTTGTCTTGGTGAGAGATTTTTTCCCGAATTTGTTTTTTTTTTCTTTTGGGTTATATCAATGATGACTAAAAGAGATTGGAGAGATGCATTATGTAGTTTATAATAAAGCTAGTAGTAGCAAAGAGTTCAGAATATTTGGTATTCTAGGACTGTGCTTAATCATTTTTTATGGGTGACAATTATTTTAATTGTTGCCTTATTGCCTTGACTAACTGTAATTCTTCGAGCGAAGGTCAGCTTGAGTAGTTTGAACCATATGATAAGAACGTCTTGCAAATAGAAATCACTAATCGGTTTGTATAAAAAAAAGAAGACGTAAGCAAAAATATTTAAGAAACTTTTTAGATCGCTTATAGTTTGGTTTGTGATGTTTTATGAGATTATTCTTTTTCAACATTTTGCAAGAGATGGATATCATCTGACAATTTTTAGATTTAGAACACCTGAGAAGCATTTCGCCCATAAAATCACTTTTAAAAAAAATAAAAATAAAAATAAGAGAAAACTGTAAAAGGTATACGGTAGTTTGTGGCATAGTTCTTCTCTGTGGATTTAAATTTTCTCTCCTAATTATGCTCGCATAATTCTTATGTTTTTCTCAAAATTTTCCACCCAAATTATTTTCTCTACTAAACATGGCAAATTGAACTTCAAGTTCCCAAGAGTGTGTGTTTCGTCCCCTTTTTTGGAAATTCTGTTGATGATGAACTTGGATTCTGAACTGAATGAGAGTTGAAAATTTGATTACTGATGTCCAAATTGGAGGTCTTCATCTTTATCCTTTCTCGTTTATATGTTTCTTTTGGTTCTATATGATAAAGTTAATTATGTGCATTTTAAAATTCTAATTCCTGGCTCATTGATGTTACAGCTTATGCAATTTTAAAGCCAAAGCAAGTGATGATATCACAGCGAATGAGCAGTAATAATATCGGTCAAAATATTTTGCTCTTCTTTCCATTCTCTTCTTTCTTATATGCATTTGAGGAGGCAAGCATTGTGGAAAAGTTATATATTTCATGTTCTTTTGTTTCGTGAAAATCATTATAAAATTTTGCGTTAACCTTTCTGTAAATTCCCCTTGTTAAACGTAATTGTACCATCTTATAACCAAGATTTGTCGATGTTGACAACTCGAAAACGTCTGGAGGTATTCATCTCTAGTCTCGTCTATTGGTTGGCGTGGAAGCTTCAATTCAAAGTGGATCAGCTTTGGGTAATTTAACATTATAAACCGCATGAAAAACATGATTCTTTTTTTCTAAGAAAAAAATATTTTTAAACAATATTTTTTAATGCGTATATTGCCCTAACTTTCCGTGTTGTCCATACGTTAATCTATTTTTCAGTTGGCTATCTTCGCTGAAGTCATCAATTTATCAATTATGAGGGTGTGAAGTCAAAGCCAATCACATAATGTCTTGAGTCTGTTAGACGGAGCCCCATACACATGAATCATGACATATTTGTTTTATCTTTTGTGATACACGTTCTACCTTTTGATTCAATTAATTAGCACAACACGAGAAAACCATCCTATCCATGTGAATTAAGTAATACTGTATCCAAGCGGTGACCGACAGATTGCGTCACCTCTTCCGTCACAAGTAGGTGCAATCCCGCTGCGACCGATTTGAGGGCACGAGCCAGACTCGGTGACTCAGCCACAAAGAGAAACGCCATTGTGGGTCGATCCTGGCAATGCGAGGGGCAACTGTGGCTGCTATCCTCAACGTTGTCATCGTCATGGAGGCACCACCTTTGGTTGGGGGAGGGAGGGAGGGACCGTTGGGTTTCAAACTCCAAAGTGTGCACCCACAGATGCTTGAAACGAGCAGTGGTGTTGTAAGGGCACTTACGGTTAGTCTTTCCGACAAAACAGTAGCAAATAATTTCGAGCTAGCAAACAATTTAAGCAAAATGAGCAAGCAGGAGTGTTGCTACACATTTGACTGCCCATTTTTGTTCAAACACCAGTGTGCTTTTGTGCAAAGATTAATTTTCTTTGAAGGGATGATCGGCAAAAACAAAATGACCATAAATTGGAGAAGGGAAAGCCAAGATTGTCCGAATCAATTTTACCTTTAAGTTTCTTCCGGGAATGAAAGACAAGAAAGAGCATGAAAACCAGGTCATGCGACAAAATTAAGTACGATACATAATCAGATCACTTGCTGCACTGCATTCAGAGAACATTGCAAAGAATTCTTGAGAGAGTTTCGATTCTTCCTCCACGACTGATGTAGAAAATTTGTTGGCACGCAATTTTTTTATTTATTTATCGGGACATTCAATCTTTAGCTTTGTATTTTGTGAAAGCGAATCATGCGTTGTTTGAAAGTCCTTGCCCTAAATTGCCCTCATTATCATAAAACATCTACTTCAATGATTCTACGTTCTAGGATCCTCTACTTTGGTCTTAAGCTTATTGGGGGCGATTCTGGGGTCCCATATGAAAAAAAGGACCTCCATCCCATGTGCAATATTGACTGGCTATAGCCAGTTATTTGTAGTTTACTTTGGTTGTAGACAGTTGTGAATTAAAAGTGTAAGATAATTTTTGAATTTGCAAATATCTAAAAACATAAGGTTAATTTAACGATGATGAAACTAATTTTGTGAACATGGCATATAACTTACAAACATCATTTGGCATTTATGATACAATAAGGTACGTCACTACGATTAGGTTTTGTTGACAATTTACCAAGAATTTTGACCCCAAAAAAAAAAACAATTTACTAAGAATGAGTATAATTAAGATCATCAAGGATTAGCACTCGCTCAATTTACTAATTATAAGAGAAATTACAAGTTGAAAGGTGAATTATTTCCTATATGATAAATTACTATTTGGAATTATTTATTATAAAGTAGAATACTGTCTTAGGAAATGTTACTACTTTTAAAGTAAATTACACAGTTTGTAACTTGAGAATGCTTACACTTAGTAATTTCCTTATAACATAGTAAGTTACCTCAAACCATTACATGTGATATATTAGTTGGTTGACCTAAAGCTATGATGAATGGCTGAACTCCTCACCAATTAATTGCACTTATCGTTCGTAATATTTTATTAAAAATAGAAACATTCCTTTACACTTCGTTTGCTGGGGATGTTTTCACTAGAAATTATCTAATATTAATGTAATTGCTTTATATAGTCATAATTGGTAGTTCGTTATTTTTTGTATTTTTCCATTATTAATAGTGAATTCCCTTTATATTTCATAACTCGACAATAATATTCCTGAGTAACTGTGCTACAATGGTGTAATTTTTCTCAACATGCCATAACTCGTTGTTCCTGTCCTTAATAATTATATCTCCAACAATTGTAATTTTACTGAAATTGCCATCATCTTAATAGTACCAGTAGTTACTACATTCATTTTTTGCATAGTAATTTACTATAAAGTTTGTAACGAGAATGCTTTGATGGTAAATTACCGTCTTAAAAGATTATTACTTTGATAATAGGTTATTTATTTTGTAACGTGAGAATGCTTACAATCGTATTAAAATTGTAATTTCCTTGCAAGATTACCTCAAACCATGGCGTGTGATATATTATTTGGTAATTATAATTCCTCGTAATCTGATTGCACCTATTATTCTTAAAATTGTATTAAAATTGTAACATTTATATACATCACTCAACTCGGGGATGTTGTCACTAGTTATCCAGTCATATTATAATTTTCATCAATTAGTCAAAGTCGGTAGTTCGTTATTTTTCCATTATTAACAATAACTTGCTTCTGTACTTCGTAACTCGTCAGATCATGACTTGTAGGGTCATTATGATTCTTATAAGTGGTCTTCTTTTAAAGCAGGGTCAGATCTTCACGAGATTGTGATGTTGACCATGTGAGTTGCAATGACTTCCACGGCAGCAACTTATGCCATCTTTATTTTCACACTAGATAGCAAAAGGAATACTGCATATGAAATAGTTGGGTTGGCAGGGTTGGCATGGGCTTTATTGATGGCTTTAGTTTTCCTATGCCACCTTGTATGATTAATGGACGTTTTTGGACATTATATGGTTTTTCCCACATTGGGCTTTCCATGTTATATCCTTGGTATTGTTATTTTTTGTTTACTTATCATTTCAGCATTATATTTGCATATTGTGAGGATAAATATTGCTATTTGTTGTTGGGGATTAAAAGAATTTCAGTTGATTTAGTTTCAGGAGACAAATTGATCCTAGATTATGTTTGGCTCACGGTGAATTATTATCACTGATTCTCCCCAATAAAGTGGTTTCAAAGCTAGAGTTGAGAAACTAGTTATTAATGGAGAAAACTAGCAACTCTATGTTTAAGTTAAATGCCTCGAATTATTCTATTTGAAAGCCTCGGATGGAAGACGTGTTATATTATAAAGACTTGTTTGATCTGATTGAGGGTGATTAAGTCAAAGGAGATAAGGAGACAAAGAATGGAAGAAAATGAATTGGAAAATAGTTGGATTTATTCGACAATGGATTGATGATATTATGTTCCGTCATATTGCTGAAGAAACGAAAGTGGATATTTTGTGGAAGAAATTACAAGATCTCTATAAGAGGAAAACTCCACAAACTAAAGTTTTTTCTAGTTAAACAACTTGTAAATTTGAGATATAAGAAAGGGAGTAGCATGTCAGAACACTTGGGTGAATTTCAAGATATTGCAAATCAATTAACAAATCTTGAGATCGATCTTGATGATGAGTTGCAAGCATGCTTATTATTTGATACTCTTCCAAATAGTTTGGACATCTTGGTTGTGGTGTTAAAATAATTCAGCTCCTTATGGTGTGCATCCTATGACTATGGTTAAAGAAAGCTTATTCAATAATTATGCTTCTACTTGTCATAGAAAATAGGGTGAGTCGTCAATCAAGAAGGTTCCAAAGAAATGATAATTGCAACAAGTCAAGAGGAAAGCCGAAATCAAGACTAAGGAGGAGTATGAAGCGTTACAATTATAGTAAGATAGGACATTATGCAAAAAAGTGTTAGTTGCCAAAGAAAGATAAATCTCATGATAGAAATGGAGATTGAAAGAAAGAAGAGAAACAAGTTACAAAGACAGTTGCATCCGATAGAGATATTGTGTTCGTATGTAACGACGGATGTATGAACTTTACACACCAAGACTTTATGTGGGTTGTTGATTCCATGGCTTCTTTTCATGTCACTTCATGATGTAATTACTTTGCTTCGTATCATGGTGGTGATTTTGGTTGTGTTAAGATGGGAAATAGTCGTGTTTCTAAGGTTATTAGCATGGAAGATGTTTATTTGGAAATTGATGTCAGATGCAATTTGCTTTTAAAAAATGTGAGACACGTTATGGATATTCGACTTCACTTGATCTCCATGGGTGTCTTAGATGATAATGGTTATTGCAATTCCTTCTTTGACAACTAAAGATTCCATATTAGTGGCAATAGGTAAGAAGACAAGCTTTTTCTATACCATGCAAACTAACTTGATTAAATGAGAGGTAAAAGCAATGGAGGATTCCTCAATTGATTTGTGGCATATGAGCCTTGGTCATCTTTGCGAGAAAGGGCTTAACACTCTTGCTAGGAAGAATCTTCTACCATTGAAAGAGAGAAATTTGAAGGATGCACTCATTGCCTTACGAGTTAACAACACAGATTATCATTTCATAGTTCCTCTCCACACACAAAATAAAATGTGTTTGATTTAGTTCATACTAATAGTTGTTGCATGGATGCTAGAACACTTATAGGTGCATTATATTTTGTGACATTTATTGATGATTGCTCTAGAAAAATATGGATTGTTACTTTGAAATCTAAAGATCAGATGCTTGCGGCTTTCAAACAATTTCATGTCAACATGAAAAGAGAAACTAGGAAGAAGTTTAAATGTATTTGAACTGACAACAGTGGTGAATATAGAGGCCCGTTTGAATATTATTGCAAGGATTGTGGTATCAAGTTTAAGAAAACTATTCCAAAGATACCACAACAAAATGGAGTAGCGGAGAGAATGAACCAAACAATAAATGATAGCATTTGGTGTATGCTCTCATCCGAGGTTGCCTAATCCATTTTGGGGTATAGCAATGAGAATGATAGTACTTAATAAATCTTTCTCCATCATTTCCTCTAAAGAAGAATATTCCGCAAAAAGTTTGGAATCGCAAAAATATTTCCTACAATCATCTAAAAATGTTCGATTGTCAGGCATTTGTGCATATTCCAATAGATGAAAGATCCAAACTTGATAATAAGTCTAAACAGTGTATCTTCTTAGGTTTTGGACATGAAGAGTTTGGCTACAAGTTATAGGATCCAATTGCAAATAAAGTCATTAGAAGTCAGGATGTGATGTTCTTTGAGTATCAAATTATTGAAGACATTGACAAGGCAGAGAGACTAAAGAATATAACTCAACATTCGGTTAATTTCAACCCAAATCCTCCTGCCATTGGTGGAAATCATGGTGAAATGCATGGAAATCATGAAGATGGTGTATCCTCACATAATGTTAATTCTTCAGTTGAGATAGGTGAAATAGTTAAGCAAGAGCAGCCCATTGAATCAATTGAGCCAGTTGAGCAAGGGCTACCTACCCTACCTCAAGTTAGAATATCTGAAAGAGAGTATAGACCTTCTAAAAAATATTTGACTCATTGATGTAGGAGAGCTAGAAACTTATGAAGAGGTTATGTCATGTGAACGAAAGAATGAGTGGCATGAAGTTATGCAAGAGGAGCTTAAATTCTTACATGAGAACCGCATATTTGAATTGGTGAAATTGAACAACTTCATGTAAAGGCAGTTTTTCTTCATAGAGACCTAAAAGAAGAAATATATATGAAGCAACCGAAGGGTTTTGAAGTTGAAGGCAATGAGTGTCTTGTATGTAGATTGAGAAATAACTTATATGATCTAAAGCAAATGCCAAAGAAATTTGAATTATTCATGGAAGAATAAGGATATGGTAAGAAAACTTTGATCATTGTGTCTTTATACAAAGATTTTCAAATAATGATTTCTTATCCTTCTACTTATGTGGAAGACATGTTGATAATTGGGCATGATGCTAAGAAAATCAAGAGCTTGAAAAATGAGTTGAGTAAAGTTTTAGGCCCAGCCAAGCAAATCTTATGCAGACGAATCACTCGTGATTGGAAGAATAAGAAACTTTAGTTATCTCAAGAGAGATACATCGAAAAGGTGCTTAAAAGATTTAACATAAGTTCATATAAACCAGTAAGTACTCCATTTGCAGGTCATTTCAAGTTGAATAGTAATGAGTGTCCAAGTGAGAAAGAGAATAAAGAGATGAAGGAAATTCTTTATGCATCGGCCATAGGTAGTTTGATGTCCGTCATGATTTGTACAAGACCTAATATTGCTCATGTAGTTGGTGTTGTAAGTAAATCTCTCTTAAATCCAAGTAAGGAGCATTTGACCGATGTTAAATGGATTTTAATATATCTTAGAGGCACTTCTGCACTTTGCTTGTATTATGAAAATGTGAAGCCTTAGTTGAGTGACTATTTGGATGCAAATTATGCCGGTGATGTTGATTCGCGAAAGTCCATGCCAGGTCACAGAATGATTTTTGCAAAGAGAGATGTTTCATGACAATCAAGATTACAAAAATATATTGCTTTGTCCGCAACGGAAGCAAAGTATGTTACTATTACCAAAGGAGGAAAAAAAACTCTTGTGGATACAAAATTCCTATAAGAGTTGGGTTTGAAGTAAGAGAAGCTTGTTCTATATTGTGATAGCATGAGTGCTCTCTATTTTAGCAAAAATCCGGTATTGCATTCAAGATTGAAGCATGTTAATGTCAAATATAATTGAATCCAAGAGAAGTTAGAAGAGAAGCTCTTCCTACTTGAGAAAGTTCACACTGACAACAATGGATCCGACATGATGACCAAAGTATTGCCCGTAATGAAGCTTAACTCTTATAGAAGAAAAGCAATCATGATAGATCTTCCCACATGAGGCGGAAGGGGAGATTTGTTAGCTAAGTCCATCTCATTTGTGGGGCCCAATCAATATGTACATAAAAAGAAAAAAAAAGAAAAAAAGAAAGAGAAGTGGCTTCGTGCGTGAGTGCGCCCAAAAAGTGAGGAGAGGGAGAGAAAAAACAGAAACTACCAATTAAAAGGCCAAACGTTAATGGAGTCGGCTCAAATTTGAATATGTTGTTCGTGAGACTGACAGTTATGATTTGATGGTTTTCGTTCATTGAGAATTGCCTCCGAATTCTCCAATTGTAGTTAGGGTTTTCTTGATTCAATTTTGTTTATCCACCTATGGGGTGAGAAAATATGGTTGTAATATCAATGTTAAGCCTCTAGTGTGTGACTAGAGAATAATACTTTGTGCATCCTACTATTCTTAGTAAGTAATGGATGGTTTTGGGCGGCCCGTGTTTTTTCCCGCATTGGTTTTTCCACATTATTTTAGCATTATATTTGCATATTGTGATGATATATATTGCTAATTGTTGCTAAGGGTTAAGAGAGTTTCGATTGATTTAGTTTCGGGGGAGAAATTAATCATGGATTTGTTTGGCTCGTGGTGAGTTATTGTCCCCAATTCTCCCCCATAGTTTTAAGCATGTTGAATTTATGTAAAGGATGGGGCTTACATATATAATGAATGGATTTTTACTAGACTTGATTTGTGGTAGTTACCACTAAAGAAAATGCTATGGTAGTAGGATATCACATCGGATTTAAAGTAAAAAAATTCTCAACCATGGAATCAATTTTGTGTAACTAAGCATGTTAAAGCGGTAATTTATTGATGTTAAGGAAGTTTATTATAATAAAATTGTAATTTTTTTAATTAATAAAGGGAAATTATGACAAACAAGGATTATTACTAATGCATCGGCTCAGTTGATTACGAACTTAGCAAGAAAATTTGATTGCTTAAGTAAAGTTTCTAAGAGTAGGGAAAGAGAAGTTGCGGTCATGAAGACCTTTGAGTTTATGATAACTTGAGGCAAATTATTGTCTCCAAAGGTAGATCACAATAATTTTGAAGGTGTTTTTTCCATTGATTGAAATTATTTTCTTCTACTAGTTTATTTTATGTGAAGTAAATGACGAAAAATCCAAAAAACTTTTTTTTTATTGAAGATTGTTTTCCATGAAATGAATGGAGTTTTAATCTTTTAACAACAGAATTAGGTAAAGAAATTTTTTTTCTTTTAAGATATCGAAAGGATTCACAACCGCCGCACCCATCGCTAGGTACATATTAGGGCATGTTTGGTTGGGTCACCCCTTGGATTTTGATCATGTTATTTGATGGCTACAGTGAGGACTTCTATGATGCTGTGGTGTGTTATGACTTCTTCTATTCAAGATTCTTTATCTGGAATGCACCACCATAAGGGTTCAACCAATAGAATACTAAGCCTAGACTTAGCTTGACTCTATCAAGTCCATAACAATTCGCAACTAAAGGTTCGAGCTCTTAAACATACAAATTGATTTCATTTTGGAGTCACCACTATTTAATTTCTTTAAGGATCAATTGGAAACCCAAGTATCGAGAGATATACTTTAGCTCCAACATATTAGAGGTTATAGATTTGGGAACTTAATTACGCGAGATTATTCTAACATCCTTTGGATGCCTTTTTTTTTTTTTCCAAAAAATGTTTTCAAGCAGCATTAGTTGACTTTAATTTACTCCCTAATATGTGAGATGATTATGCGAATGCACAACTATTATTTAACACTCGATAATCAATACGTTAAATAAATTGCAAAGAAATGGATGAATTACATACCTCAAAGTAATGTAAGACACTGTAATGTTAGCTAGAAAATCAACATGACATGCAATTTCTAATTAAATAAACCTAGCATACAAGCTATATGACATGCGATTTTAAATGAATGACCTAACTCTAATGACGGGCAATAATTAATATTTAAGTACTCTAACATGGCATGCAATCTTCAACATGCAATTTCCAAATAAGGGTCAAATTAATATGCAATTATTCTAACATGTCATGCATTTAATTTAATGACCTTAAACATGTAATTATTAAATGACTTGTAGTTTGTGAACATAATTCTACATGACATGCACAATATATATTTTATTTTTATTAAAAATACCGATTATTTAAACATGCAATATTATCTATAGAAAGGAATCTAATCCATCGAAGATGATATTTTTTATATTTTTCACAGAAATTCGAAATTAGAAATTACTCTAAATTAAATATCAAGATTAAAATAATATCTAACTTGAACTAGGATGTAATCTACGTTAAATTCCTATTCAAATTGCAATACAACTTTAATCTTATAGAATTAAAGTAAACACTATCAGTACGCATCAACATCGCGACACCTCTGCTTCTTGGAATTTTTCCTTCGGAAACTGAACTCGTTTTTTGTTTTATTATTACTTTTCTTAGAAGGCAATAATAAATTCATAGATTGCTATCTGGGTTTCTCTCGAAATGTAGAGTCCTCTCTCTCGACATGCAGAGTTTTTGTTCTGTACTTTTTTCTGGGTTTCTCCGCATTGATCGACTTTCCTCGCGGTTAAACCCTTCTTCACTCTTCTTCGTTTCTCTGTCCCGTGTTCTTACATTTTCACTCAGCATTCCCATCCTTTCTCAGTAGATGATGTTTCTCAACGTCGCTTTTCTCCTACCAGTCCACTTACTGGGTTTTGCTTCTGTTGGTCTTATCGGAGCTTGCATGTCGACTTGATCACCATTACTAGACAGTTTCCAGTTATGAATACATCCCAATCTCCGGAAAATGTTCGCCTTGCTGCCTTATGCCATCGACTTGGCCGACTCTGGTCTGAAGCAGATGTGGACGTCTGGGATGATGAAATATCTCCGGAAAAGATGCAAGCATGCAAGGCAACATTAGTGGGTAAAATCCTGTCTGATTCATCAGTAAATTTTCAAGCTTTACAGAATACGTTAAAACGTGTATGGCGTAATGAACATGTGCAAATTTCCCAACCCGAAGAAGGTATGTATGTTTTTACTTTCAATTCTGAAAATGAACGGCAAAGGATCTTACATAGTGGCCATTGGCTGTTTGGGCACAACCTTCTGATACTGAAACCGTGGTTGCCGAATACGCCTCTTCATTGCTATGATTTCACCACATGTGAATTCTGGGTGCAAATATTTGGCCTCCCTCTGGAAAGATGTACCGAGAGAATGTTCGCCAAGGCGGCTCGACATGTTGGTCAGGTTCAGGAAGTGAACCTAGCAAATAAAGAGAATTCATTTGTTAAAACAGGGCGGGTACGAGTGAAGATTAACCTTCAAGAACCATTGAAATCTGGTAAGCTACTCAAAGTGGAGGGACAGAATATATGGATTGATTACAAATATGAGCGATTATCTGACTATTGTTACTCTTGTGGTATCTTGGGCCATTATGCAACTCAATGTCCAAATATTCCCTTTGATGAGGCCAAGACGGAAGGGAAAGATCAGCTGTCCTATGGTCCCTGGTTAAGGGCTGAGGTAAGAGTTCACATCCATTACGGAAAGCCTTTTATGAGAAATTACCGGACCAAAATGAAGTTGAAGAAGTTATACCAGAAACTCCACCGCCATTACCTTTATTACTTCCTGCAGCACCTTCATACACCAAGGAGCAACCCCCATCTGTGGAGATTACTACCACACAGAACCTTCAGAGTAATCCATTGCCTACCCTGCATATTCCCTCTATGGCCGAACCTCTTCCAAAAGCACCTGTGTTGAATAGCAAGAAGCTAAAAACTCCTTCCATGGCGGTAAAGGCTAGTCCTACTAAAAAAACAAAGCGTTACAATCCTTATGGGTCTACTTCTTTTGTTCCTGCACCTTTTGATGATTCTCTCCTTATGGATGCCCCTATATATGCAGCTGAAGGGGCAGACACAAGGGCTGTGGTGGCTTGCCCTAAACAGCCACCGCCAGCACAATGAAAATTATAAGTTGGAATTGTCAGGGGCTGGGCAACCCTCTGACAATTCAAGCGTTAAAGGACCTAGTGGTCCATGATCGGCCTGATATTATCTTTTTGATGGAAACTAAAAACCAGGAACCAGTTATCAAGAGATTACAAAGAAGACTTCAATATCATAATAGTTTTGTGATTAATCCCCAAGGTCTGGCTGGTGGCTTGGTTCTTTTTTGGAATGACCAGGTTAATATTACTATCCACTCTCATGATCCTCATTATATTGATACTATCTGTTCAGATGTGTTGCAAAGGACAACTATGGGTATTACCTTTCTACATGCTCCAGCAGTTTTTACTCAGCGTCAATTTCTTTGGACAACTTTGCGTCATCTTAGTCATCTACATACCCTACCTTGGGTGTGTATCGGGGATTTTAATGAAATTTTGAATCACTGGGAGAAAGGTGGGAAAACGCTTACCTCAGCAACATCGTTTACAATCCTTTAGAGATTTATTAAATGACTGCGCTCTGATGGATCTTGACACCAAGGGCTGTGCCTACACTTGGGTGAACAATAGAAATGGTGAGGAAGCTGTTAAGGAAAGAATAGACAGAGCTGTATGCACAATGGGATGGCGATTAACCTATCCGGAAGCAGAAGTTTACGCTTTACCTGCTATAGGATCTGATCATTGTCCACTATTTTTAACGACTGAAGTTAAACAAAACAGGCGGAAAAAGCGGTTCACCTTTGAATCCTTTTGGCTTCAAGATGATGAATGCCACCGGGTGGTCTCAGAAGCATGGTCCTCAACCTCATGTCACCCTTTCAGCATCTCCAAAAAATTGCAGCTGACAACCACAGCTTTATCTCAGTGGAGTCGAAGGAAGTTTACGGCTGGTCATCAACAGATAGATCTTTTAAAGCAGCATCTTCAGTACCATATCAATCAACCTGCGTGCAATTATAATACCAGTCGGGTTAAATCGCTGAAGGATCAGATTCAGAAAATATGGATACAGGAAGATCACTACTGGGCAATGCGCTCTCGTATCAACTGGTTGAGGGGGATCGAAATACGAAATTTTTTCATGCTACAACACTTCAACGAAGGAAGCGAAACAGAATCAGCATGCTCAAAGATGTAAACGAGGACTGGATTCGGGACCCAAGTCAGGTGAGGCGCATGACTAATTGTTATTTTCAGAACCTCTATTCTACTACTGGTCATCGAGACTATGGCCCTACTTTAATGAAATGTCCACAGATAGTGACAGAGGTAATGAACGATCATTTAATCGCTGATGTAACAAGAGAGGAAGTCCAGCTAGCTACATTCCAATTGGGATCAACAAAAGCTCCAGGACCTGACGGTTTTCATGGCCTCTTTTATCATAGTCATTGGAATATACTTCAGGATGATGTTTTTAGCACAGTGCAAAATTTTTAATTACGGTGTGTTGCCCGTAGAAATTAACAGAAACTTCTATATGTCTGATTCCTAAAGTACCGAATCCAGAGAGGTTAGATCAATTTCGCCCCATCAGTTTATGTAATTTTCTATACAAGATTATTTCCAAAGTCCTAGCAAATCGATTAAAGTGCTGTCTCCCAGATTTGATTGCCACAGAACAGAGTGCTTTTGTGTCAGGCAGACAAATCCAGGACAACATTATGATAGTTCAAGAGGTCTTACATCAATTTAGAATTCGTCAGAGAAAGAAGCAATTTCAGGCGATCCTAAAACTGGACATGCAGAAAGCCTATGATAGGATTGAGTGGGACTTCTTAGAAGACTATTTGCGACAGATTGGTTTTCACGATCGATGGGTGTTATGGTTGATGCAATGTGTTAAAACTACCTCTCTTAGTGTCAAACTTAACGGCGAAGATCTACCTTACTTCAAACCAACCAGGGGAATTAGGCAGGGAGATCCTCTTTCACCTTACTTATTTATACTCGTGGCTAACATGCTGTCCAATCTTATCCAGCAAGCTATTACTATGGGTCATCTCCGAGGACTGAAACTTAACAGGTGCTGTCCTGTTTTATCCCATCTGTTCTTTGCTGATGATGCGATCTTTTTTCTAGATGGTAAAATTCAGGAGTGTCACAACTTGGCTAGCATCTTAAATGAGTACTGTAGTGCAACAGGACAGCAGATAAATCGAAACAAATCAGGTCTGTTTGGTAGCAAAAATTGTCCTATGTCTCTCAAGTTAAATATGGCTGGAGAATTAAGAGTTCCAATTCTTGATAAAACCGGAAAATATCTAGGCCTCCCCTCAGACTGGGGATCCTCAAAGAGAGAGATGTTTGCTTGGATTCATACACGAGTGAATGCTAAATTGGCAGGGTGGAAAGAACAATTGATTTCCAAAGGAGGGAAGGAGGTTCTATTGAAATCTGTGATTCAAGCTATACCTCAGTATGCGATGTCCATTTTTAAGATTCCTACCTCGATATGTAAGTCTGTTGAACAGAAAATAGCCAAATTTTGGTGGCAACATACAAGTAATAAAGCTGGAATTCACTGGAAGTCCTGGGATATCCTAAAAGAGAGGAAAAGTACAGGGGGGTTTGGTTTTCGGGACTTATTATCTTTTAATAAAGCTCTTCTGGGAAGGCAGGCCTGGAGAATGTTTCAACATCCTTTCTCTTTGTGGTGCAAATTTTTCAAAGCTTTATACTTTCCTTCTACAGATTTTTGGCATGCTGCACAGGGATCCCGACCATCTTGGGGCTGGCGAAGTCTTCTAATGGGCCGTGACTCAATTATTCCTACGTTGTGTTGGTCAGTCGGCAATGGACAGAACATTAATGTTAGACAAGACAAATGGCTACCTATGGGAATCCTATGTGGACCATCTAACAGGGAGGAACCGAAAACAGTTGCAGGTTTTATAAACACAGAACAAAATGCATGGAACAACCAGCTTCTCAACCGTACATTCGATGAGCCTATTGTTAAAGCAATTATGGATATTAAATTATGGCCAGCATCTACTGAAGACAGAATTGTATGGACAGCAACTGTTGATGGACAATATACAGTAAAGAGTGCTTATCAAGTCATACACAAATCAGAGGCTACACAGGTAGATTCTCGCCCGTCCTCATCTTATATTACACCCCGTCATCTTTGGAAGCAAATCTGGAAAACTAAGACAGATCCTAAAATCCGTATCTTCCTCTGGTCTATTAGTCAAAATGCGATTCCTACCAAGTCTAATCTGTTCCGTCGCCGAATCATCAATGATCCTTGCTGTATTCTCTGTTCTACCCGCTCCCCCGAAACAGTCGAACATTTATTTTTACATTGCCCTTGGACACAACAGATCTGGAGCCATCCTATTGTGCAAGTTAATGTAACAGATTATGCAACACATCGTATTGAAGCTTGGCTTGCAGATATATCACAACAGCAAGGTAACATACCTGATTTTGAGACCATCGCAGCTCTTTTGTGGCGATCCGGGAAGGCCATAAATCATTTTATCTTTCGCCATCAATTGACGAAGCCGGACCAGCTCGTTGATTCCGCTTTGGCTCTCGCTCACCTGCATATTACAGTTCAGCATCCGAATCTGCAGCAGCAACTGAAAAGGGGCATTAAATCGCCGAACCCTAATAATACCTGGATCCCACCGATGCAGGGCACGATCAAAGTGAATATCGATGGTGCTTTTCCTATTGCAGAAAATTGGGGCGCGATCTCCAGCATCATACGGGATCATCACGGCAATCTGCTCGGCGGCTTCACCAACAGCGTTCCAGCAAATTCTGCATTTGAAACAGAGACTCGAGCTTTTTTATATACGCTAAAAGATCTTCTGCAACTCGGACATCATCACTCTGACCTGATTATTGAAACCGACTGCCTCACTCTGGTTGAAGCAATCACGCACGAGCGCCTCCCTCCGTGGGAATGCCGTGCCCTTCTTTCCGAGTGCGAAGCGATTTTGCCCTCTTTTTCGAATCTGAAAGTGCAGCACTGCAGACGATCGGCAAATGCCCTAGCTGACTGGGCTGCGAAAGCCCACGGTCGAGGTTCACTCTCTGCGAATTGGGCCTCTGCTCCTCCTCCCTTGTTGTTAGATCTAATATGTAATGAAGCCCTGTTAGCGGGTTGTACTCTTTTCCCTACTTAATGAGGAATATCGTATATCTTCTGACCAAAAAAAAAAAAAAAAAAAGTAAACACTATCTATCCTAAATTCACACAATCTATAAGAACCAATACAACTTTAAATTTCAATACAACGCTCAATTCCCTCACATGCAACACAATCTATAAGAATCTATTTAAATTCTACCTAATCTTTTTATATTTTCATTTGTAGAACCGATAAGATAAAAGATAAGCACCCATCACCAAACGAAATCCACACAATCCGCGAAGGATATATCATCCATTTAAATTTGGGGATAAAATAAATCATTGATCTGATTATGTATAGAATAGAAGATTTTCCTATTTAAATTTGGAAACAAAATAAATTGACAACATCTCATGGGTTGAGATCAAACTGCCATCCATATGCACGCGGGTTAAGAAAAATCGTGGATAGACATATCATTCAAGAATCAATTAAAATCACAATATTTCAAATGAGAAAGCAAAATATTCAAAAATAAAATTACATAAAATTCTTACCTAATTTGAAATATTGTGCGGATACGGTTTCCAAATTGAATTCGACGAACACGAATCGGTTGGCTCGGGACCGACGGGAGTGCTTACTTTGCGGTGGACGGCAGTGTTGCTCGGCCAGCAAGCTGGTGGTGTATCGGTAGAGAGGTACTGTCGGCGGGGGATGATGGACAGCCGTGGAGGTCGCAGGGCTCGCGGCCACCAACTCAAGCACAGCGTCCAGTTGACTACAATGACAACATCGGAACAATACAAAGTAAATGCAAGGGACAAATATCCAACGTGAAATCAACTGCAGAGTTCAATAGGGGGAGAGACGACCAAGGTTCGTGGCGGCAGATCGGAACAGCAGCTTGACGCCGGAACAGGGACAGCGATGCAGCGGCCACGTTGGAACCGGCTTGCTGGACACTCGCTTAGAGCTTGCCGGACAAGCAGCGAAAGGACTCCGTGACCATGGACGCCCCGGAATTCAGTATGGCCGCGAACGTGTTGGAAATCGTTGCTAGCTGCTCGCAAAGTATGTGAATTTCTGAGTAATTTTCTAGAAATTTTTGGAGACAAGTCTTCTCTGGCTTTTGACTTCAGTCATGTTTATATATTCTTCTGAAATTTTTGGAGCTACGAGGTACGAGCGGAGTCAAAATCTTCGCACACGCTCCTTTCCCATCTATAATTTCCTTTAAAAAAAAATTAGAATTTGATTGAAATACATTCTATAAATAAAGCGTAGGTATGGAAAGATGGATCTGAATCCGAAATTATAACCATTCGAGAGAGTTCCTTCTTAGTCTGAGTAAGGTGCAAATCAAGACGTGGTACGAACATTTCGATAAGGCCGACTTCTAAATTTTGCATAAAAAAAAAAAGGAGATTGTGCACAGCATTTCCACATCTAAGAAACATGATTAATTAATTATATTAATCCTTAAGATTGCTTTTCTTAGAAGCATAAACTTAGGTTAATGCGCATGATCTGAAAATCACATAAGGGTGAAAATAAAACTATTCGCAAATAACTTATATCTTCATCGTCTTATTTTATTGACGAATCATTTATTTGGCACAAATATATAAGCTCGAATAACTTATATCCTTCTTGCTCAAAATAATAATAATAATAATAATAATAATAATAATAACTTATATCCTTAATGCGCATTTTATTTTCTATTTTTATTTTCTGTCTTCTTCCCCAATTTCTTCACCGAGACTTCAGCAACGAAGTCTTCGCCGAGAGTCTGCCATTTTCAGACGAACTCTCTTGAACTCCAGCCAGCCCGACGTTGACAGCTGACGTCACCATCTACCACTGGAGCCATCCCGTCAGCCTACTACTCCCGCCGTCGCCGGTCTGTTACCAACGATGACTGGGACAAGCTGATCCTCAAATGGCTAAAATTTCCAGCTAAAACATCATAATCGATTAAAGTTTCCCAAGAGATACAACGAACACATGTACACACAGCGAAGAGAGGGAAACAGGGACTTCACTGTAGCGGACTCAAACCGCGGGCATCGCCGGAAAGGAGGGAGGTCTCCAGCTCGAATGTTTATCCATGACCAATGCCGGAAGTCCATGAACATGCCGCAAAATCGAGAAAAAGATACTAATCAGACATGGTTCAACAAATAAATCAGACAAACGTGCTTCACGCCTAGCCCTGGATACTGATTTTCTGGAAACAGATTTCGACATCTCATTTAGGCAAAACAACAAACAAGTGATATGCGCTTGAATATGACTGTTTCAGATTCAATTTCAGTATCATTCACAGCCTCGACACCATATATGAAGCTCTAAATCATCACTATCCCTCACGGGTCGGTCCCGTTTCGCGAAATTCATTCAGAATTTCGTCGGCGAACCCAGCGTTTCAAGCTTCGGTTCGGTAGGAGAAAACAGGGCAAACTAGATGAAGTTTTTACGTGGTCCGTTCGGTGAGGTGAAATCGCTGGAATCAGAGTCGATGAAGCTCGAAAACATTGTAGGAAGACACCGTTCCTCTGTCCTCCAGACTGCGAACCATTCTAGCTTCGTCCTTTCCGACCAGCCGTGACAAAGATCGGTGGCCGGCGGTCAGAAACGCCCTCAAAAGCCCGAATCTCTGAGAATCGGTCGACTGAGAGAGGATTTTTCGTGATCTTCAGCTTCCACCCCTCAAAAATCCGATCCTCCTCTCTCTATATCTCTATCTCTCCTCTTCCTTGGCCGAACATCTCGACGAAAAAACAAGCCCACAAGGAATAGGAATCTGAAAACGGAATTCTGTTCTCTCTAGCTCAGCTTCTTCTAGAAAATGAAATGGGCTAAGAGGGCGGAGTAGAAAAGAAGGAAAAGGATGGGCTGGAGAAAATTGAGAAACACGAGATTGACTAGGCCGACGAATGGGCGAGGTCAAATTGGTAATGATTACCTTTGTTTACATAATTTTTTTATGTGATATATTTTTTTATTATTTATTTTATTTAATAAAAATAAGGTGTCAACACCTGACAAGTGATGGCTATAGCCACACGACCCGAGCGAGATCTTTCTTGGATTCTCACTACCTGCGAGTGGTGGCCTAAGGTGACCCAGCCCTTTGTCTCACCAAATTCTTATTTGCACTATTGTCTCTTTGTTCCTCTCCATACGGTAGAGACGACGATAGTCATGTTGCAATCACCAAATGCGAGAAAGCGCTAGGCGAACCTTCATGGAGCCACCCTGCCCTCGCCGCCCCAACTCAATATTCAAATATTTTGGTACAATCGATAAAAACGATTCAATCGATGATGACAAAGCACTAATGCGATGCCCCACGTCGGCATTTTCATTTGCATTTCTTTACTAGGACTAATTTGAGCCAAAACAACATATAGATTGGGGACCACCTTAGCAAATATATATTCATTGAAATTGAACAAATCGAAAATGTAGATGGTCAAGTAGTGTTTTCAAGGAAAATTACAAAAAGAAAAAAAAATCTTAAACCAATGCCAATTCAATCCTAATTTTTTTTACTGGATCTTAAACTTTTTTATATTTGTACCAATTCAATTTATTCGGCCAATTTTGGTCTGCAAGCACTTATGTGGATGCCAACCATTTTACGTGGTGTGGCTGATGTTAACATGAACAAATTTTAATAATATTTTGATATTTTTTTTAAAATTTTCTTTTCTTTTCCTTTTTTTTCTTTTTTTTTTCCATTCCCTTCCTTCTATGACCGGCTAGAGGAAGAAGGAAGGGAATGTGGAAAAAATAAAGAGAAAGAAAATGAAAAAAATTGAAAAAATATTAAAATATTATTAAAATTGTCTACATCGTTATTGACTGATTAAAATGGTCGGATTGACTAAGTTGACACAAATAAAAAAATTTTATGACTGAATTGACACAATTGTAGTAGGTTTTAGACTTTTTTGGTAATTTTTCCTATCTTTTTCCCTAAAATATGGAATTTCATGATTTTTCTCAAAAATGATTGGGGTTGAAGTTCTTCAATTGGGATAATCGGTTTACATGATATATAGTAAAATATAATTTATTAATGAAATGATGTTTCTGGACTATAATTAATAAGGGAAAAGTATTTGTAGCTAGTTTTCAATGCAGATTATACTTGAAACTTGGATCCAATTGCTGGGACGAGCACCCTCATTAGAATCATAAAAGAAATTCTTAATAGCTAATAGTATGTATTCACATGTAGAGGATTAAAGACTCCATCAGTGCCATTAATTTTTATACAGAGCTGACTCAATGGGCATAATTTTTTTTCAACCACTTAGATGTCATATCTTCTAAAAAAATGTTCACTTAAATATTATAATTTTCAATTGATCACTCGAGTACTATAATAGCACTTATGGTTGAATTTTTTTAAAATTTATGATACTCAAGTAATTAATTAAAAATTTATATGGAATTCAAGTTATTTGAAAAAATGTCTTGACACTTAAATAAACTTCATACATAAATTATGTCACTCAAATAATCAAAGAAAAAAATATAATGCTCAAATGAGTGCCATACGAAAATTATGACATTTGTAATGTCTATTTCCCCACATGTAGTACATGTGATACATAATCTATGGAATTTCTTTCTTTTTTTTTTCATAGTAGTTAACACTACCCAACGTCTCTATTAGAAAAGATCAAGTGGCAAATCTCAGGTTGTTGATGTTTCGGTTTACTTTTATATTGTAATCCTATTGAAATAAATTAATTGGTAAAAAAAAAGATAATACAAAGCTCACAGAATCCTATGAATATTTTTTTCAGTCGAGACACTGAATATTTTCCCCACATGAAGCACACATGATACATATTCTATGGAATTTCATTTTTATTCCATAGTAGTTAATACTACCTAGCGTCTCTATTAGAAAAGATCAAGTGGCAAATCTCAAGTTGTGGATGTTTCGGTTGCCTTTATATTGTAATCCTATTGAAATAATTTGATTGATAACAAAAAGATAATGCAAAGCTCACAGAATCCTCTGAATATTATTTTTAGTCGAGACATTGATGTTTCTTCTGACATTTGCTATTTAACGAGTATTCACATGATTTTTTCTTTTTTGGTCGAACGAGTATTCACATGTTACTGTTATTTTTCCTTTGCTTTACGAGATAATAATGTCTCCTTCGACTTTCTATTTAACAAGTAGGAGCCTTTCCCACGTTATCGTTCTTCTTTTTGCTTTGTTTAGTCGAGATAATGATTTTCTTTTGGCTTTCTATTTAACCAGTACGGGCCTTTCCCACGTACCTTTTTTAAGTCGAGATACCTTTTTTTGGCTTTGTCAGTCTTTTTGGGATAAGAAGATATTGCCACGACTTTTAACTTTTCTATTGAGATTGAATAAAAATGTCACTCGGAAAATCAATTACTGAATAAAAAAATCCACATACTCTAAGATTGGAAATAGAATCATGTGAAGAAGCCAACGGTATTCAAACTTTGTTTTTTTTTTTTTTTGTAGGTTTTCTATTCTATATCTATTTTTCCTCTCTCCTCCAGACTGCAAAGTTCTTGTTTATGAAACTACGACCAAGAGCAGTTACCTTTGTAAATTTTCTCATAGAGGTGGGGCAAGGAAGCTAGATAGTTTACTATAACAGTGATAGCTGTACTGGTGGTGTCATGACTTGCAATGAGCAATCCAATGATCTTGTTGGATGCATCCATTTCGTAATGAACACTACAGTCATCATCTGCTTCGGTAAGTAATCGAGACAACAAGTCCCTCGCGTTTGCATCTTTTCCTTCCGAAATCTGCTCCTTCCTTTGTCTGATAATGTTCGGAAGCTCTTGCCTTATTACTTTTCCTCCTTCAACTGCTTTGTTGAATGGCGTGCCAGGAACATTGATGGGGCACCGAAGTGAATCCCGGAGCGATACGAGCAAATGGGTCGGTGAATTTGGACACGTCCTTAGGGTCTCAATGTTCATGAACAAGCGACACACCAAAGCAAAGGTATCGTCCTTTGTCATAGGGAACACCTTCACTTCTTCATAAGGAGACCAGTCGCTCTCCAAGTGCTCCCTAGTCATGGAGTCCATGATAGGTATGTAATGTTGGAGAGCCCCTGGTTTCAAAAACTCCGGCAAGAAACTTATGGTTTTGGGGAAGATGACGACCTTCTTCATGGAGGTGGGCCACCAGGTGGTGACGCTCTTGTTCTAGCTAGAGAACAAGGACTTGTTGCAGGAGGCGCTGCAGAACATGGGCATGTCTTCCCCGAGCAGCGAGGTGTTAGCTGGGTTCACTCCTATGTGGAGGAAGCCCGATGTTGCAAGCCCAAAAAGGGCTTGAGCCCATATAATAAGTTATATGAGGAAATAGGGTTTCTCATTATCTATATAAAGAGGTAGCAGCAGAAAAGGAAATAGTACAAGAGAAAAAGAGAAAGCAGAAAATCTGAGGTTTGGGGCAATATCTGATTTACATCAAGCTGGCGTTGGAGGTCGATTCATGGTCCAATTGAGCTGAAATTTTGTCAGCATGTTCGTTGCGCAATTTTATCGAATTTGAACGGTTTGATTTTCGTTTGAAGCTCCATACATCAGGTTTTTCGTGGATTGATCAATACCTGCGTTTTTAGTCAGATTTATCCTTGATCTCTTGTGAAGTTCATGTGTATTGCCAAGAATTATGTTCTTGAGGTGTTTGCTGCTATGTACCTCTAGTATTTGCTAGAGAAGAATAATTTTATTGATAGTGAAGATTTTCGGGTGGACTTCAGTCCCGTGGTTTTTTATCTCCTCACATCGAGGAGGTTTTCCACGTAAAAAATCGTCTTGTGTTCACGTGCTTGGTATTTATTTTACTCTACTATATCAATTCCTATTAGGTTTACACAAGAGGGGAGATTATTTTATTCCCCCGCGTTGATTCGATATTGTTCAAATTATTACCGTTCTCCCATCAGAGTGGTATCAGAGCAACAGGTTATTACTTGATTTTTCTGCCTTGTGTTAAACAATGGAAACGAATACGAGTAGAATGGTTAGACTGAATGGTTCGAATTACCATATCTGGAAAGGGAAGATGGAAGATCTTTTATATGCGAAATATTTTTATTTGCCTGTATTTGCTAAGGAGAAACCAGAGAATAAAACTGATGCTGAATGGTCTATATTTCATCGTCAAGTGTGTGGTTATATCAGGCAGTGGGTAGATGATAATGTTTTAAACCATATTATTGAGGAAACACATGCAAACAGTTTATGGGATAAGCTCGAACAGTTATATGCTCGAAAGACTGAGAATAATAAGTTATTTTTGATAAAACAGATGATGGCTCTGAGATATCATGATGGCACTCGTTTGACTGATCATTTAAATTCTTTTCAAGGAATTATAAATCAGTTGGCTGCGATGGGAATCAAGTTTGATGATGAGATACAAGCACTATGGTTGCTTGGTACTTTGCCAGACTCATGGGAGACGTTCCGAACATCTTTGTCTAATTCAGCCCCGGATGGTACAATTACCATGGATTTAGCCAAGAGTAGTATTTTGAATGAAGAGATGAGAAGGAAGACATAGGGATCGTCCTCTTCACATTCTGATGCCTTGGTTGTTGAGAAAAGGGGGAGAAGTGAGTCTCGAGGTCTGAGAAATAGAGATAAAGTCGAGACAAAAGCAGAGGTAAGTATAATAAATTTGCTAATGTTGAGTGTCATTATTGTCATCAAAAGGGACATATTCAGAGGTTTTGTCGCCAGTTAAAAATGGAGAAACAAAAGGAGAAAGGTAAAGAGAAGAAAATTGATGATAACAGTGATGACAATCCTGTCGCTGCACTTAAAGAAGACTTTCTCACTATTTTTTATGGTGATGTGGTGAATTTTGTTTCTCATGAGACCAGTTGGGTAATTGATAGTGGTGCATCCGTTCATGCTACATCTCGTAGGGATTTCTTTACATCATATAGGTCAGGTGACTTCGGATCTATGAAGATGGGAAACAATGGACTAGCTCAAGCTGTAGGTATCGGTGATGTGTGCCTAGAAACCAGCAATGGCACAAGGTTAGTATTGAATAATGTTAAACATATACCTGATATCTACTTGAATTTGATTTCTACATGCAAGTTGGATGATGAGGGGTATTACAGCACCTTCAATAATGGTCAATGGAAGCTCACCAAAGGTTCTCTTGTTGTGGCTAGAGGTGAAAAATATTCTTTGTTATACATTATGCAGGCAAAGTTCTCCATAGACAAAATTAATGCAGTAGATAGCGAAGATGCAACTGAATTATGGCATAAGAGGCTCAGTCACATCAGTGAGAAGGGTTTGTCAATATTGGCCAAGAAGAAGCTCCTTTCAGGATTGAAAGTTCAGCGCTAAAGAAGTGTGCTCACTGTTTAGCAGGAAAACAAAACAAAGTTGCATTTAAAAGCTCCCTTTCTTCAAGAAAGTCAGATATACTAGATTTAGTGCATTCTGATGTTTGTGGTCCTATGAAAACAAAATCACTTGGTGGCTCTCTTTATTTTGTTACCTTCATAGATGATTTTTCAAGGAAAATTTGGATTTATACCTTGAAAACTAAAAATCAAGTGTTAGATGCTTTTAAGCAATTTCAAGCTTCAGTTAAGAGACAGACTGGAAAGAAATTGAAATGCATTAGAACTGATAACGGGGGAGAGTATATTGGACATTTTGATGAATATTGCAGACAACAAGGTATTCGACATCAAAAGACACCTCCCAAGACGCCTCAGTTAAATGGCTTAGCTGAGAGAATGAACAAAACACTGGTTGAAAGGGTAAGATGCTTACTTTCACAGTCAAAGCTACCTAGATCCTTTTAGGGTGAGGTTTTAAGTACAGTTGTGCATGTATTAAATCTTACTCCATGCGTTCCTTTAGAGTTTGATGTTCCTAATAGAGTTTGGACAGGCAAAGAAGTTTCTTATGATTATTTGCGTGTATTTGGGTGCAAAGCATTTGTGCATGTTCCCAAAGATGAGAGGTCTAAACTTGATGTGAAAACACGACAGTGCATATTTATTGGTTATGGACAGGATATGCTTGGTTACAAATTTTATGATCCACTTGAAAAGAAAATTGTAAGAAGTAGAGACATTGTGTTTATGGAAGATCAAACAATAGAGGATATTGAGAAATCAGAGATGATTTCAGCACCACAGGTTAGTGATAATCTGGTTGATTTAGATCTAGTTTCTCTTACAAATATTCCTACACAGGTTGATGAAGAGCAGTAGGAAGTCAATGTTCCAAATAACGCACATGTTCCTGAACATGTTGAAATAGATAATACTATTCCTGAACTAGAGGCTCAATTAGATGTTCCACTGGATGTTCCAGTCCGGAGATCCATTAGAGACCGACGACCTTCCACTAGGTATTCTGAAGATGAGTGTGTATTATTGACTGATGTAGGTGAACTAGAGTGTTATGCAAAAGCAATAGAAGATGAGTACAAAAGCAATTGGTTTGATGCTATGCGAGATGAGATGCAGTCACTTTATGATAATCATACTTTTGAATTGGTGAAGTTACCTAAAGGTAAAAGAGCTTTGAAGAACAAGTGGGTATATAGGTTGAAGCAAGATGAACATACTTTACAACCACGGTACAAAGCTAGATTGGTTGTTAAGGGATTCGGTCAGAGAAAGGGTATTGACTTTGATGATATATTTTCTCCGGTAGTGAAAATGTCTTATATCTGTGTGGTACTAGGCTTGGCAGCTAGCCTAGATTTAGAAATTGAGCAAATGGATGTTAAAACGGCCTTCCTACATGGTGACTTGGAGGAAGAGATATACATGGAACAACCTGAGGGTTTCAAAGTGAAAGGGAAAGAGGATTATGTGTGCAAATTGAAGAAAAGTCTCTATGGCCTAAAACAAGCATCGAGACAGTGGTATAAGAAATTTGCGTTAGTTATGACAGAACAAGGCTATCAGAAGACTTCCTCGGATAATTGTGTGTTTGTCCAAAAATTTTCTGATGATGACTTTATTATTCTCTTGCTTTATATTGATGATATGCTGATTGTTGGCAGAAATGCTTCAAGAATTGAGTTATTGAAGAAACAATTGAGCAAGTCTTTTGCCATGAAAGACTTGGGCTCGGCGAAGCAGATTCTTGGCATCAGAATTACCCGAGACAGAGATGCTAATAAGTTATTTTTGTAGCAAGAGAAATATATCGAGAAGATCCTTCAGAAATTTTACATGGACAAGGCTAAAGTGGTTAGTACTCCTCTTGCTGCCCACTTTAAGTTAAATATGATGCAAAGTCCTACGACTGATAAAGAGAAAAAAGATATGGAAAGTATTCCATATGCTTCAGCTGTAGAAAGCTTAATGTATACGATGGTATGTACACGCCCAAACTTGGCGCATGCAGTTGGCGTTGTTAGTCGCTATTTGTCAAATCCAGGTAGAGAGCACTGGAATGCAGTGAAGTGGATTATGAGGTATCTTCGGGGAACTTCAAATTTGAAACTCAATTTCGGGACTGGAAAACTTGAGTTAGTTGGATACACAGATTCCGACTTGGCAGGAGATATTGATACTCGTAAATCTACTTCTAGTTATTTGATTTCTTTTGCGGGTGGAGCTGTGTCGTGGAAGTCAAGATTGTAGAAGTGTGTTGCACTTTCTACAACCGAAGCTAAATTTATTGCAGTGACTGAAGCTAGTAAAGAGATGCTATGGATGAAGAAGTTCTTAGAAGAACTTGGGTTCAAGCAAAAGAGGTATGTGCTATTTTGTGATAATCAAAGTGCAATTCATCTTGGTAAGAATTCATCTTTTCATTCTAGATCGAAACATATTGATGTTAGATATCATTGGATAATGGATGTTGTAGATAAAAAATTGTTGGAACTTGAGAAAATTCATACGGATCATAATAGTTCCGATATGATGACAAAGACTCTACCAAGAGAGAAGCTTGAACATTGCCGTTTGATAACAGGGATGGTGAATCCCTCCACATTGTCGTGAGGGGGAGATTTGTTAGCTGGGTTCACTCCTATGTGGAGGAAGCCCAATGTTGCAAGCCCAAAAAGGGCTTGAGCCCATATAATAAGTTATATGAGGAAATAGGGTTTCTCATTATCTATATAAAGAGGTAGCAACATAAAAGGAAATAGTAACAAGAGAAAAAGAGAAAGCAGAAAATCTGGGGTTTGGGGCAATATCTGATTTACATCAAGCTGGCGTTGGAGGTCGATTCGTGGTCCGATTGAGCTGAAATTTTGTCAACATGTTCGTGGCGCAATTTTATCGAATTTGAATGGTTTGATTTTCATTTGAAGCTCGCATTAGGTTTTTCGTGGATTGATCAAAACCTGCGTTTTTGGTCAGATTTATCATTGATCTCTTGTGAAGCTTATGTGTATTGCTAAGAATTATGTTTTTGAGGTGTTTGCTGCTATGTACCTATAGTATTTGCTAGAAAAGAACAATTTTATTGATAGTGAAGATTTTCGGGTGGATTCCGGTCCCGTGGTTTTTTATCTCCTCACATCGAGGAGGTTTTCCACGTAAAAAATCGTCTTGTGTTCGCGTGCTTGGTATTTATTTTACTCTACTATATCAATTCATATTAGGTTTGCACAAGAGGGGAGATTATTTTATTCCGCTGCGTTGATTCGATATTGTTCGAATTATTACCTTTCTCCCATCACGAGGTATAGAAGACCTCCAGGGAGTATTTGGCCGTGCGGTCGTTTATAAACTTATCAGGGCAGCCGCTCTTTGCAGCTCCAACAAAATCGAGTGATTCGTCGATGATGGGCCATCCCGTTTTGCCAGGCGGCAGGTTAGGAACGGAGGGTTTCTTTCGGAAGACGAGGAAGGTAAAGAGAGACTTAGAGGATGGCCAGGTAAAGAAACAGCTGGGAATGGAAATCCATCTTCTTCTCCTTCTCAGAAAGCAAACGCTGATACTGAGAAGAGAAAAGATGGCCAAGGTCTAGGATGGAGAAAGACCAGCAGGATTGCAGTCATATATATAGGAGAGGATGGGATTGAGGGTACCGTGCGCGATGACCACTTCTGCATTTAACGAACTTCGGTCTAATTTTACGTACTTTTAATATCTATACATATGTATGTATGTATGTATGTATCGAGAGCACCTTGCGGGTTGACCACTTCTGCATTTATCTGAGTTCCATGAATGCCCACTGATGGAGAAAGTGCGTGGAAATGCTAGGTCGTCATAGTCAATATATAGCTTTTCACTTTTGGCTAACTATAATTTCATTTTTCTAATATATCCCCATATCCCCATAAAAATGGCTATAGAAAAGTAACCATTTTCGGAAATAGTGGATTAGAAATCATCTGGATTTAGGAGAAAATTGACTCAATATGTACCATGGATATCATCTTACCTCAGGTGAATGATCGAAATGTATCTGTGCTATGCATTGTAAGCAATCATATACAAAGTTGGAAGAAGAGGTGATCAAGTCATCAATTTTGACTTTGATTATCCGAGCTTACGTGAGATAGCATGCGGTTTATTTCTAGGGTGCGTTTATTTCAAGAAAAATGAATAATTTACAATATGTATTTTTAAATAATTGTTCATATCCCTCAAAATATTAGCCAATAAAAATTATTTTCTTTTTCAACAACTTATATCTAAATATTTTCATGGACAATTTTCATTCATTCATTTTTTTTTAGTGACTCAAGGAACCCGCACACCGTACCAACACAAACAACCCGAAAAGCCTGGGGCAACGGGGGGTAAACTCTGAGAGCAACACGTGCTAGCCACCACACACGTGCCACCGGGAGAATCGAACTCCTCCCCTTGCGTTAGGGGGAGAAGCTCGCCGCCAACAGTGCCACCCAGGTGGGTGGTGATTTTCATTCATTCATTTTTATATACAATACAAGTAATTATGTTTAGAAAAATATTTTTTAAATTATTCATTTTTGGTGAAATAAATGAAGCATAACCTCTGTAATTTCTCCTCAGTACAAATGAGCACCAGTATCTCGAGAACCCTTCTTTGTTATTTTGATGTAAATGAGGGGACCGTCACTATGCTCACTAATCTGCAAGTCAAAGAAGAAGTGCATATATATAATTTCATGTGGGAATTTATGCCGGCCCCCTTTTAGCGCATTGACCGCAGAGAGTAATGCCATTTCATACGCTTTGGACATGAGGCGTCAACATCGAACACATGAAGACAATTTTCAATACCTAAAATAAGAGAAGATTTCGGGGGCAAAAACCCTTCAAACTTGGCGACTTCGTCTCAATTGTCCCCGCAATCTCATCGGCGGCAAAAACTTTCATATTTTAATTTGAGAAAAATTTTAAATTCCTCAATTTCAAATTTCACTATTCATGAAGGAATAAAATCAGCTTTAAACTAAATGAATAAAATGAACAAAGGGTATCATTAAAAATTTATGATCAGTGGATACAATGTTTTGGATCTATTTTATGGACTTTCACTTTCTGAATATCCTGAAAACCGCCTAATATTTTGTTAAACTCGTTAAAAACATGAATTCATATTTATTGAAGTTTAAAAATATTGCTCATGTCAATTATAAAGATTTAAAAATATATCTGTCTGATTAAACAAAACTAAAACCATAAAATGATTTTGGATAACTTGAACGTAATAAAAGGCAGCATCAAATTCCTAATAATGATTTTGGTTTAATGGTCATGTCCATCTCCGCAAAGAAATTTCCGGACATTCCATTGATGGACTTCGAATTATTAGAAAGAAAAGGAAAATAACACACCATTCCTTTCAGAAGTTCCTGATTTCCATGGTTTTAGCTCAACCTGTGGATGCAATGAATCAGAGAGTCCGAAAGTCGTCCTACTTGGTGGCCTGTGTTTTTGTTATTTTTTTTGTCTTTTTTTTTTTTGGGGGGCGGGGGGTGTGGGGCGGCTGGTGTATTTATAAGATTAAGTTATGTGAAATTCGAAAATACAATATCTGAAAAAAAAGGAGCTCTTTGAAATTGAAAGCAGAGAAATTTTATCGGACACTAAAATAGAAAGGACTGAGTCATTCCATGATAAAATAAAACAATTTCCCCTCCCAGCTAGATTTATGTTCTTGAATGGTAAAAATTAATATATAGTTGGTATAATATATTTAACTCAACAAAACATTTTTTTTTTTTTTTTTGGTCAAACAACAACAACAACATATTTGACTGGTAGCTTTTGCCTTCATTTTTACATGTCAAATAGAATCTAAACAAGGGATAAGAAGAGATTGCCTCTAGTTTTAACTTTTTAATTGAGATTGAATCAAAATGTCATTTGGAGAATCTGATACGCAATAACATAATATAAAATTCACATACTCTACATATGGAAATAGATCCGAATTTGTGAAGAAGCTGACAATATTCAAACTCTTTTTCTTTTTTTTTATAAGTTTTCTATATATGTCTATGTTGGTCAATTTTGAATTGAGACTTTGAGGCAGCATTTTGTATGTCTGATTGATGAATTTTTACTTGGTAATTTCTAAATTCAATGGATAACGACCCTAAGAATTATAATATTTAAGAATTGTTGACATTAACAACAAAATAGGATAAAATATATTTAAAGTGCATCTACTAATATATGCCCGCAGAAAGTGCGAGCCAAATTTGTCTAGATTGAATCCACAACTAATAATACTTCATTTCATCTAGCATTTTCTTTAATATTATTCTTAAATAAGTGAGAAAATACAACCAAAAATTAATATTAATACTGAAGTTGCCATTTTATCGTAGCGAGTATCAAATTTGTGCATTTTTTGGACGGTTAAAAGGAGGAAAATTCTGCATTTTTAAATGGTGGCTAAATAAGCATCCCTGGATTATGACGTGGTTCTACTTCAAGGTTTTGGATCAAGACATGATCAATGAAGTTTATAATGTTCTTTCACTTTGGGAAATCACTTGCTATCGACTATAGTCTGAAACAAATTATGCAAAATGGCATCAACACTCGTGCTCTTAAAATATATATACACACACACATAAACACAATTATACAAAACAAACGAGGAAAGATATCTGGAGGGACTAAGTGAAAATCTTATTTTTGATCGAATTACACGGGGGAAACTAAAATAAATAGACTCCAGTAGAATGCTGAGTGTACAACAAGAGTATCTATATATGAGCTCTTAAAGCTTTTTAAATTATTAAGTACACTAGGCTATTAGTTAAGGGGTCGGAGGCGAATAAGAAGACCATTGGCGGGGACCGGCGATGGATTATAGAATATCTTTTCATCTGGAATGACCTTCTCAAGCTTGAATTTGGTCACTAGATTGTGGATAAAAATGAGTATTTCGAGCCGAGCATATTCTTTTCCAGGGCACATACGAGGTCCGCCTCCAAAGGGAACGTAGGTGAAAGGTGTAGGTCCATTTCCTTCGAACCTTGAGGGGTCAAATTTCTCCGGATCAGGGAAGTATTTGGGATTCTTATGAGTTGTATACACGGTCCAAAATGTCTGCAAGGAAAAAGTTAAGAAGATTGATGCGCATTGTCATTGCTTGTGGATTCAATGTATGAGTTCATTGGATAACCTAGCCAAGAAGAAGGCTCAAATGTGAAACATTTACCTTCCATCCCTTTGGAATCGTGTAACCGGCAAAAGTGAAGTCGGTGATTGCCTCTCTAAATGCCCCTTGTGCAGGTGGAGTTAGCCTCATTGACTCACAAGTCACATTCCATGAATACTTCATCTTCTGGATATCATCCCAATTTAGTAATTCACCTGGGGCTTTAGACTTTGCAATCTCCATTTGCTCTATTGACGTGAAGCAGATGAGTTAAATATATGCAAACTACATTGATTTTGCTTCAGAAGAACACAGTTAGGTGGTCATCTTGTTTATCAAAATATAGCTAGAGCGGTTACCTTTGTAAACTTTCTCATAAATGTGGGGCAACGAAGCTAGATAATTCACTATTACAGTGATAGATGTACTAGTGGTGTCATGACTTGCGATAAGCAATCCAATGATCTTGTTGGACACATCCATTTCGTAATAAACACTACCGTCATCGTCTGCTTCGGTAAGCAATCGAGACAGCAAGTCCCTCGACTTTGCATCTTTTCCCTCTGAGATCTCCTTCTTCCTTTGTCTGATAATGTTGAGAAGCTCTTGCCTTATTACTTTTCCTCCTTCAACAGCTTTATTGAATGGCGTCCCCGGGAAATTGATAGGTACCGAAGTGAATCCCGGAGCAATACGAGCAAATGGGCTGGCGAATTTCGACACAACCTGAGGGTCCTTGATGTTCATGAACAAACGGCATGCCAAAGCAAAGGTGTAGTTCTTTGTCAAAGGAAACACCTTCACTTCCTTATAAGGATACCAGTCACTCTCCAAGTGCTCCCTAGTCATGGAGTCCATGACAGGAATGTAATGCTGGAGGGCCTCGGGTTTTAGGAACTCTGGCAAGAAGCTGCGCATTTTCTTGGGGTCATCTTTGTTGAACTTCTCCATGGTTTCGGGGAAGATGGTGACCTTCTTCATGGAGGAGGGCCACCAGGTGGTGATGTACTTGTCCTGGCCAGAGAACAAGAATTTGTTGCCAGAGGCGCCGCAGAACACGGCCATGTCTTCCCCGAGCAGCGAGGTACGGAAGACCTCCGGGGAGTATTTGGCCGTGCGGTCGTTTATGAACTTCTCGGGGCAGCCGCTCTTCCCAGCACCGACAAAGTCTAGGGATTCGCCGATGATGGGCCATCCCTTTTTGCCAGGCGGCAGGTTAGGAGCGGAGGATTTCTTTCGGAAGACGAGGAATAGGAGGTAGAGAGAGATGTAGAAGATGGAGAGATAAAGAAACAGCTGGTAATAGAAATCCATCTTCTTCTTCTCCTTCTCAGAATGCAGACACAAATACTGAGAAGAAGAAAAAGATGCTAAGGTCTAGGATGGAGAAAAACCACCACGATTGGGATTATATATATAGGAAGGGATTGAGGTCACCACGCATTTGGTCTAATTTGACGAATTTTTTAAGTAATAAATATATTTCTAGACCGTAAATTGCGTGCTTTGACCACTTCTGCATTTAAGTGAGTTCCATATATGCCCATATAATTGAGAATGGGAGTACATATACTGATCGACCTGAGTTAATACTAAAGAAATAATACAAAGATGGAAGAAGAGGTGTTGCACGTCTTCAATTTTGCACGTCTTCAATTTTCACTTTGATGACATAAACATTTCTATCGTCAAAAGAGTGAGGACTCCAGTACTCAAAATTCACAATTACAAACGGAGACTAAGGCCACGGCTGTTGTCCAAAAATGACCGTATGAGACCATCTTATGCATTGTGTTGGTCATTTGTATTTGGTCTACGTGCGTAATTTGGTTAGCCTCGTTAACCCTAACTGAAAATATAATATCAAGACTGACAGGAGTACTTGTTAATTGTTTGTAACGTGAAGATAGCTTAATTCACCTCCACTTGCATGGTCATGGATATAAACTTAGCCATCTTAATTTAAATCCTCTAAATTTAGGAGGAGGTATAGTAGGCAAAATATATATATGTGAAAAGATTACATTTGTTTGTAGTAATTTACATCTCGACTATGTACTAATTTAGAGGTTTGAAACTAGATAAATTAAGCAAATCCACTTTCAATTAATTAAGATGTGGTCTATATCAATCTTCTATTTGTAATTCATTTAATATTTTATTACAAATTTCTATGCTAATGGCCTAGGAAATCCTCAGGGCAGATGAGCATCAAGATGAGCATCAACACCAAGAGAACCTTTTTTGTTGTTTATGATCGCAAGTAAAAAATGACGTGCATATGTAGTTTCACATGGTGATTAGATGCCGTCCTCTTTTAGATCATTGGCTTTGGACCATGAAGACAATTTTTCCACCTAAAAAGTGGAAAATTTCAAAAAAAAAAAAAAAGAAAAGAAAAACCCTTGAGTGCGACAAAAAAAAAACCCCAATCACTTGATACCAATTCTTCACCCGAAAGGGATAAAGATGAAATCCCAACTTGCTAAAGTAACATGGAGAGCGACTTTGCTATGGATTGATAAGGCGATTACCATCATTAAATGTGACACTGATGAAATTATAGCACGCTAGAAAGTTCTTGTAAATCGTGCCATCATAACCCGCGCGGTCCCACGTAGAGTGACATGTGGGGTCGATTGAGATGAATCGCCAGCTTCATGGAGTTTTTTTAGGCAAACCCTACTGGGGGTTCTCTGCGAAAATCGCCCCACTTTGAGGGTTGAATGCAATTTTCCCCGGAAAATTAAATAAAATTCTTGTCAGCAATATTATATTTATTATCTAAACTTCTTGACCTAGTCTAGTCTATAATCAGTTTGAAGATGACGTTGGACATTAAGGTGGAATCGACACATGGCTGCCAGAAACCACCTTAGGACTTTTTATGCATTCTTTGATTTATTTATATATGTAGTTAGGAAAAGGGAAATTCATCATATATATCGCTAATGACTAATTACATAAATTTCACTACAAAAATGCCTGAGGCGTGCAAAGCGTTTAGAAGCATCTCGCATAGATGTTATTCATCATTACTCCTTGAAAATATAATGATTTTATGCGGGATAGAATATGTTTAATTAGGCCTTTATTTCTAAAACTTGGCACCAAATGGTCATGTGATAAATAGGATGGTCAAAATATAGCTGCCAACAGGAATAAGTAGTTCAATTTTGAATTTTGTGCAGAACTAATCTTCATTTTATCATTATTTTAATATAGAAATGTGCTCACATGGGTTCAAAAATCGCTTCGCAATCAACCTTTTGTGAAAGAGCAAATAATTGCTCTGTCATTATAATTTTCTTGGGACTATAAATTAATCACCAGCTTCTTAAGAGGATATCTGATTGTGACCGTGAATAAGACGGTGAATTATTTCCCATTTTGTGCGGATTTTATTGGATAAATACAGATATTACATGGTAATTTTAAAAAAAAAAAAAATACAAGTACAAATATGCCCAAAAATAATCAGCCTCTCTCTCTCTCAAATTTATTTAGCTTCACTTGTGTTTGGGGTTCTCTGGAAAATGATATGAATCTTTTTTTATGGTGAATGATCAGTATATACATATATAATATATGTGTGTGCGCGCGCGCGTAGGTGTAAAGGAAGCCAGTCGGAAACCAGCTGAAGTGAAAAAAAAGCGCAAAAATGAAGAGCATTTAATTTAATGTGTCAAGGTATGACCGAAAAAAAAATAATCAACTTGTCAAGCATACAGTTTTATGGTAGTTGAAAGCCGAACTAATCCCAGTTTTTCTAGGAAAGAGATGGTTTTTGAGTTACAGTAGTCAGCCAGCTTTTTTTTATTTTTTATAGTATGTGATCTCAATGATTGGTGTTTCGACTAAAGAAAAAATCTCAATGACGGGTACTATTAAAATGATAAAATAGCAAGACCAAGTATCCATGATTTACTTTTGTATATTGTGGGTACTCCATGAATATTAAAGACACTATGTTTTCTTTTTTATTTTTAGATTTTACTTTTCCAGAAATAAATTATGTCGAAAAAAGAAACTTTCAAGAAAATATATATCAACTCTCTTTTTTTTTTTTTTTGAGTCAACAACTCTCTTAATTTACTACATCAAAAAATCTGCCTTTTTTCATTACTCTTGCCAAGATATATTTACACAGAGTATATAAGACATTATAGGAGTATTGAGGAATATACTCGATAAAGCTACGTTAAAAAGTTATGCATAATGAAGCATTTTGCTATTTTTTCACAAATAGTTTATGGATGATATTAATTTTTGTCAATCCAAAATGATGAAATTTCACTAACATTTAAAAAATAAATCTTGTTTTAAGCAACATTTTGATTTAACTAAATTTCTTTTTTTTAAATTTCACCTTGGAGAATGCAACAAAGATTTTTTTTTTTTTTTTTTTTTTGTTTCATCCTAGCATCCCATTAAATATATCGTGTATAAAAGACAATTGATTAGAAAAGGTTTGATGGTGATATGCACAACAAACGTGAGAGTTTGTGAATAAGTGATGGTGTTTTAAAATAGTCTATATCATAATTTTCTAGATTGTTGATCCATTAATTTGCTAGACAATGTAGAAAAAATTAAACTTTTTCAAAATTCTCCTTTTCAACAAAACTAATTGCTGCAGAATTAAACTCTAACATTAATAAGAAAACATAGTGCTCATAATAAACAAAACAAAAACATGTGAAATTCTTAATTATGGCAACTAAATCCTTTGTAAAAAGAGAAAAGCTAAACAAAGAAGGAAAGCAACAAAATTTAGAGTTACTGCTTTAAATTACAATTGAACGATTAAGGGTAATTTTGCCTATTTGGTGAAAATTTGGTAGATTTAGTCATATAAAATTAGAAAGGAAAAGTGTTATAAAATCATAAGCCTATTGCATTAGTACCAATTTAGTCATGAACATTTTAATTGTGCTATTTTAGTCCTAAACTTTTTGATCTACTATTAATTTAGTTATAAACCTTTTGACCTAATGTCAATTCAATCATTCTAGCTAATTTTCGCTGAATATTGCTAATGTGAATGCTGGACGATTTATGTGGTACCGTTTGCGCTATCGTTGATAATTTTTAATTATTTTTCTTTTTGTTTTTCTCTCTTTCTTCTTCTTTTTGCAAGTGATTGAACACCAGCCATGGCCAAGCAGGCTAGCCTCGCCTAGCCATGTTGAGGTTGAGCATTAGTGAGGGTTGGCCTCACCAAAACTAGCTTGGGCAAGGGGAGCCCTCGCTAGGCTCACCCTCAACCAGGCGACGCCCGGTGAGGGTTCGCCTTGCCAAGGCTAGATTTGGCAAGGCCAATCCTTATCGAAGCCTGGCCTCACCATGACTGGGTGAGGCCAACCGGCTCGGCCATCACACATGGCCGATGGCCGATCATTGGTAAAAAGAAAAATAAATGATAGAAAAAATAATAAAATATTCAAATAAAATAAAATAAAATATTATTAAAAATTGTCAACACTGGCGGTGTCACGTAAGCTAGGCGGCGCCCATGTCAAACAATATCCGGTTAGAATTAGTTAGAATGATTGAATTGGTACTAAATCAGAAAGGTTAAGACTAAATTGACACTATAAAAAAATTAACATTAATTTGGCACTAATGCAATAGGTTTAGGATTATTTTCACAATTCAAGATTAGAAATAGGCCACCCGAAAAGAATCTCCTCGATGATGTTATTCTTCTCATCTAATCTTCTTGGTGTAGTCCAGTCAATAGTAAGCTTGAAGATCACGTCGGGCATGAAGGTTGAATTGATACATGGTAGCTAAAAGTAGAAGCAATTTTATTAGCCTTCACTTCTAATCTCCTTGGTGTAGTCCAGTCAATAATCAGCTTGAAGATCACGTCGGACAATAAGGTTATGGTTGGTAAAAGTAGAAGCAATTTTCTGACTTTTTGGACACTCTTCGATTTATTTATGTATGTATCTGGAAAAAGGGAAATTCATCGCATATAATGCTAATGAAAAATTAAATAAATTTCAATATGAAAATGTTTTTAAGTGTGCAAAGCGTCTAGAGGCATCCAACATAGATGTTAGTCATCACAACTCTTGAAAATTTTAAAGGATTTGATGTGGGAGAGAATATGCTTAATTATGTCTTTATTTTTAAAACTTAGTAGCTGATGGTCATGTGATAAATAGTATGGTCAAAAAATAGCTGCTGCCAGGAATAAGTTATTCAGTTTTGAATTTTGTGCAGGACTAATCTTCGTTTTATCATTATTTTAATTTTGGAATGTGCTCGCATGCGTGCAAAGATCGTTTCACAATCAACCCCTTGAGAAAGAGCAAATAATTTTATTGTCATTATTTTTTTCCTGGGAGTATATATTAATTATCAGCTTCTAAGAACACATATGATCGTAGCCTTACTCGGCACCAAATATCTTTTCTAATTATTCCTCTGCATTATTGCCTAGACCGACTGTAATTCTTCTGGTCAACATCTGCATCAATGTTTGAATTGAACCTGGTAATCACATGACATGTAAATGTAGAGATTCTGGCAAATGAAAGGGCAAAATCTTTGCCGATGATATCAGACATGTTTATCAAATTTAGTTGGTTCCACTTATATTTTGGGTTTTCTGGAAAACGATAAAAATCACGCATGGTTCTTAAATGGTGAATAATCAGCATTTAGCCAGCATTTTTAATTCTTTCTAGTATGTGATCTCAATAATGATTAGTATGGGTGAATTATTTAATGATTCATAAATCTATCATACATATATCAATTTAGTCATAATTTTCTAATTTTGCCAACTAACTTCTGAATGAAGTCTTTCCAACCTATTTTCGTTGAAAATCGCCCACATGACCGTGAGCCATATAAGACACCAAAGATAATTAGACCACCATGGAAAAATACAGTGAAATTTCATGTAAAAATTTAGGAATCATTTAGCAAAATTGAGAAATTTATGATCGAATTGATATTTGTATAATAGGTTTAAGGCTAATCGGGTAACTTTCCTAGATTGATACAATTAAATTGAGTATACTCTTCTTCTGTTGTATTATGGATGGTACCTAAATTAACAAGACCAACTTAACAAACGAGTTATCCCTTAACCTCTCAAACATTCTCATTAAAAGAAAATTTTCCTCGTAAAATATCTATTTAAATTCTATCTCGAAATAATCTAAGTTTTCATGTATCTTGTCTATAAGGGGAAATTTATCACTTCTGTTCTTTTCTTTCATATGCATTAAAATTGCTTCGCTCGCCATTAATTAATTGAGCAAGTCCATGTAATATTTTTCTTCCATGACATTTCCAGCGTAATTTATTAGTCCAAAATTTTGATAACGATGGAATTATGTGGTATCAAATTAATTAATTAATTGATTGATAATGCAAAAGAGAACTAAATATTAAGGAAATATATTTGACTAAAATACGATAAAATAGTAAGACCATGTATCTATGAAAAGGGAAAATCAAATTTAAACTAAACAAATAAAAAATGAAAAGAGAGTATCATAAGGTTATGTTCGGTTCGTACAATGTTTTGGATCTATTTTATGAACTTCTATATTTTAAATGCACTTAAAACTAAAATATATCTTGTTATGCATTAGATTAGGAACTCAAGTTCATCGGAGATTTACTAAAATTGCTTGTGCCAAATTATATAGATATAAAAGTATAACTATCTTATTTAAAAACGAATAGAAGAAGAAAAAGATTTTGGTTACCTTGAATTTAATAAAAGGAAGCATTTATTTCTATTATAATGTAGAAGAATGGTAAAAGATTTAAGCATTGAACAGCGCCCCCGATTGCCCTCCGTGACTACGTGATTGGGAGTGATTATTGTAATGTCAATTATTATAATATTTTCATTGCATTATTGAAAATATCATCACTTACAGTTTTTTCCTATAATTGAAGGGTTAAAAAAAAAATCAGAGTTTCATAAAAAAATCTATAAAATCTATAAAAAAAAATAATTGCAAAAATTGTAGACATTCACGATTGCTGACTACCATTGACCAAAAAGATTACATTGGGAAATTGTCAAATGGTTTATGATTAAATTGGCCAAACTAAAAAGTTTATGACTTAATTTGCATCCATACTATAGATTTAGGACTTTGTTGATAATTTTGCCTTTAAACTTGCAATCTTGTGATATACATACAGTTCTTTTATCAATAGACTAGCATATGTATGGTGATGGTGAGCTTTACAAACTCCAACGTTGATGGATTGACGTGGAGCTTATGTGTTAATAACCAACAAAACCTACATGAGAATTGAATCTAGACTGAAACCAATTGATAGAATCAAAATAATCTCAAAGTGACATGGGACTAGTTCCCCTTTCAAAGCGATGTCCTACCAAATTTTATGTGGATGAATGTATCTTCATGGACGTGATTGGGCAACAGGAATGATACCGATTTTGGATTCTTGGGAGATACTAGCAAACCTTGCATCATCCCGATTAAGATCATCATCAGCTTCTTATATTTCAGGTTTGTCCGTGTTCGATCTATCCATTGCCCGGACTGGATACGGTTTTTGAATATTAACTATTGCTCGGTATCGAATTATTTACAAAATCACACCAATCAATACATTTTATGGGTGATTTTAAGAAATTGACCATGCAGAGATTGAATATAAGACGTCTCGATCCACGAGAGAATTAATTTGGGTCAAAATTATTTTAGGAAATTCTAGACGTTTAATTGCGTAAATATAACTACCAAGGATTGTTAGGGCAACAGAAACGTAAAGCCGACACGATTCATCATTTAACGGTCCTTTGGTCTTTGCGAAGAAATTTTCGGATTCCATCGATGGACTTGGAATAAAAAAAAAAAGAGAATAAGAAATATATATATCCGATCAGAAATGCCTCAATTCCACAATATGAATGAAAGATTCGGAAATGCCCAGCTTAAGTCGCCCTACTTGGTATTCTATGTCTATTTAATGCTTCGCCTTTGCTGTTGTTGTCAAGTTTGAGGAAAGAACCGCAGCGATTTATGGCGAATTTAACTAATAATGTCCCTTTTTTGGCTAGAAGTAAAATTTTCATTTCAAAGAACACATTGCAAACTGGATGGACACTTATATTAGAACAATAAATAAAAGAAAACTCTATTAATACAATATTTTTAACTTCAATAGGAGATTGTCTAAAAGACAAGAGGATGCGGTGCCTATTTGATTAATTGCAAGCACAAGAACAGCTCTATTATTCACTCGTTGATGTGGAATTCAAAATTATATTATGTCAATTATCTTGAATTGATTACTTCTGGAGCCAAGTTGGGCGATGATATTACCGTGAAGGAGCATTTATAGATTAGTCTTCTCCTGGTCACCAAATTTTGCTCTTTTAGATTAATTTCTAGTCTATCCATGTAATTAGGGAAAAAAAATTGTATCCATCTGCAGCGTTGATTGAGTTGTAGTTATATCTAATATCGTTTTATTTTCATAACTCACAGCACCTGATCTCAACCCAATTGTCTAAATGTTTTGTTGAACTATCATTCTTCGAGGTGTGCAAATCGTCCTACACTAGAAAGAGGGCTCCTTCATTCATGAAAAGCTTGCACTAGCAAAATGTTCCGATTGGATTCACAAACGGTTTCATGGATAACTAAATCTCTACACTCAGTTAAACTCCTGGTTTATAATGATAATAGAAGAGAAAATGGATTGACACAGTTTAGGATTAGATTACAAGTACTTTAAAAAGATAAATATATATCTATGACGACAATTTCTATTTGTGACAACAACTTTGTACGTGGTCCTTAACTTCACCTATTAATGTCAACCTTGGTTTTGCAAGTACCCATCTTTCCTCAAAGCCAGCTAGCAGGACCATAGTAAGTCAAAGTCAAGCCAACAACAACTTAGAACTCATTTTACACAGTTCTGAAACACGTATGTCATGTTCAAGAAGCTGCAACCTAGTCATCAGCTGATGACAGGAGGTGCATCAGCTCACAAAGCACATCTGGTCAATAGTCATTCATTACGTATCATCAACGAAGATGGGCGGACTTATTAGAGAATGTGAACTAAATATCTGAATAAAAAAGTTACTAAAAAGGAGAAGGAATCGCTTACATAATAAAGTAATCGATAAACAATTGACTAAATAATAGCTATCCCCAAATTATTTTCAATAATAACCATGTCTTTCCTGACATAACTAACGCATGTATCATTTTGCATCATTTAATCAGGTTTGATTTGGGATTTTGGACGCCAGCATACAATTGAAGTACTCATGACCCCATAATCATTTAGGGACTAGTTAATGAACGTCCAAAGATTACTGACCCTCACCTGCAATCGTGTCGCCATAAATACAGTGAGGATGCTCATTTTCGGTGGGGGCCCACATACACCAATGTATATTGTCTAGCTACCATCACTAAGGGTAAAAAATTGTGGAGCTGACAATAGCGGCCTTTGTTTTTTTTTTTTTTTTTTTTTTTTTTTGGTTTCGAAATGACTATGCCCGGAAGGTAATGGCATCTTGAATGCTGCCTGTTCTTTTAAACCTAAAAGCAATGTGAGTTTCTTTGAGTGGGTATGTATGGCATGTTCATCTTAAGTTTGTGAGTAATGTAAAAAGGTCATGAATTTTCATGTGATTTGCACATAATTTGCATGTGAGAGAAGTTCGACTTGCAAATGATTTGCATGTGAGAAGGAGTATTAAAGTATTATCCTATACCACTTGACTGGATTCTATTTGGGATTTGCGATCTCCTGTGCACTCCACAGAATTTTGTCTCTTTCGGCCCTTTTTTCAATTGTTTCCCTCTGCCTCCCTTCTCTCTTTTTCACCATTTACGTGACAAGAAATCATTCACCTACACAATGAGCTGGAAAAGCTAGAGCAACCAACCAAAGAAATAATAAAAAGAAATACGTTTTTTCACTCTACACCCTCACCAATAGCTGCTCTTCAAATTGCTTCCCCCTTTTTGCATATTTCTCACCTCGAACTGTGATTCTCTATAAGTCAAGGAGGTGCTTTCGGGATATGATTATTGACACCTAAATTTTTGTCAATAATTCAAATATGCATTTTTCTAGGTAAGGAAATATATATATATATTAAAAGAAAATAAAAAATTATAATAATCAATAAGAAAACAAAAAAGGCTTCGGTCCATTAAAATCGATCCATGCCCCCACTACTCCGTTTGAACTCAATCCATAGCCCAATCAAAGACAACAATTCATATCGGCCACGCTCGGCCCGTGTCCCGCGCCGGAAACTGAGTCCAAGTCGGATTCGTTCAAAAGAATTTGGAAAGGAGAAAGGATGACACGCGTCGTCCTCGCCCGAGAGAGGGTCCCATGAATGACACGTGTCGTCGATTCAATGGACTATCGCATGACGTGGCATAGGATTTGCATGCAATATTTTCTCGACGTGACGAACGGGACCGTAACCTCCCGCTCTCTCTCTCTCGTTTCAACGGACTGGATCTCCCATGTGAAAAGAACGGATTTTGCGCCGGGAGTGGGGGGGGGGGGGAGTTTCCCGGACGGTTTCTGCTCTTCCGTCGCCTTCCGACGTCGTGCCGGCCGCCGCCGGTCGATGCCAGTAGCCGAGGCTCCACATCTCGCTCTGTTCTGCCCTGTATATTGGCCGAGAAGCGCGAAGCTCGGAGCAGTCGATTCTCTGATGAAACTCGATCCAGACTTCGAAAACGGATCGCCGAGGGCAAGACAATGCTCTTCAGAAGCGATTCCTTTTGCTCGACTTGCGAGTTCCCAAGGGATTCCGTGGATGAAGGTAAGTCCTCTTTACTTTCTCTAGTTTCGATTTTGGGTTCAATTAGTATGACCGATTCTTCATCGGCTTTCTTTTCCATTGCCGTCTGGACGCGTCTGTATGATTTCGTTCGGCTCTTTTTTCTGGCCAAGAAGCTCGAGGTTCCTAGTTCTCGGTCGAAGCTCTTTCGCTAGCGTCGATCTTCACCGTCGATTTTTCCCGGACTTCCTCTTACTAGTTTACGACCGGTCGAGATCTGGATTCTTCCTTGTCAAGGTAAATTGCATAGTACTCTGTCTCTCTCTTACGAACGAAACGAAAGCCTCTCTGTTCTACCTTGTTTTGAAACCGAGATCCATGATTAGGGCTATGAGCATTACTCGAAAACTTAACTAGTTCTAGTGACTCGAAAACTTTAACTAGTTCTGGTGACTCAAAACTGTTGTTGTTGTTGTTGTATGAATTTTGGAAGACAAATTGCCTTACTTCCATGATTCTGCTTTGTTCTGGTGATGCACATGGCCTGCTCGACGAATGTTTCTAAGAAGCTTTTGCGAAGTAATTTCTGTCGTTCGTTGATTTGATTATGTGAGCATTACTTTTGAATGATTATGAATCGGGTTATCGGTTATTAGATGAGGTAAGTCACGCTTACCGAAATTTGCCTCTCTGACTCGCTGTTCTGCCTCTGGGTTCTGTGATGTTCGTATGTTCTGAGGATGGTCTGTGGTATAGACGGTTGAAGACGTGAGGTGCAGTCCTTGACTTGAATGCTCGCTCCTGTTGATGTTTAAGGTTTGTGCTTCTAGGGTATCAATTTTAAACTTCTTTGCTCTTCCTGGGTGTGCGTGTTAATCGACCATCGGTGATGTTGACTGTGGTGGCCAGGGACAATGGCGGCGGTTGATAGTCATGTTCAGGCGGCTGATGATGGTGCCACGGTGATGATGAGAAGTAATTGATAGTGTAATACCGGGTGCTTCTCTGCGTAAGGTTTAGCCATGTTGTCATTTATTCCATCCTTTACAAGCATGCAGTTAGAAGAGCGAAAGTGAATACCAAGAAAAAGATGAGAGTTCGGGTGCTGGGTGAGAGGACCGAGAGACTATGGATTGAAGGGAAAACTAATAAAAACTAATTATAAATTTCGAAAAAAAAGTGGAAAATTGGTTAGAAAAATAGTCCATGATTTTTTTTTGGGTAATTAATAGTCCATGATTAGGTTGTTAGACTTTGGTAATAGAGTTAGTCTTTTATTCAGATAACAAATATAGTTTAGGAAAAATTCATGATTCTCTCTCCTTTACACATAAGAAAATTAGTTTCTTTAGGAAATTGGGCTCTCATAGAATTAAGCTCATGTTTAGATGTAAGAAATAGTTTAATTTTGTTAGATAATACACATAGTTTAGGGAAATTCAAAACTTTCTCTAGTTTAGATAGAAGGAAATTAGTTTCTTTAGGAAATTGGACTCAAATTGAATTAAGCTCATGGGGTTGCTATTTTGAAACTTAATAACAGGACTATGTTATATTCTTTGTGTAACTCATACCATGTTACTTTACTACACTTCATTTTTTTTTTCACTCATTCTTTCATTACCATCTTTGATTGAATTAATTGGGACTCTTTTATGTTGTTTTTCTAAGTTGTATTTGCTTTTCAAAGTTGAGTGGTTAGGTTTTATTCTAGGATTATAATAAAAATAAAAACATCACATGGATACCTAACTTACGATGAGCGTAGATCGTTTCTAGATTCAGCTGGTTTTAGTAAATGACACAATCAGATTTGACCTGGTAAATCGGTCAATCTAGTTCTCACTAGGCTTGGCTTTTGACACAAGGATCTTTTAGAATGTTTCAAAGTCTAGTTTTATTGTGGATGATACTGAAAATGTTGGGATGGAAGATTTTGAAGATGGGATAGCCGAGGATGATTGTTCTAATTATGTTTGTGCACTACGCGATAATGGAGGTAACGTTTTATGTTACGTGTCTTCCTCCTTCAGTATTCTTTTCCTGATATGTACTTTTTTTTTCAGTATGTTAATTTCTGGAAATTTAGTGATTAGAATATCATTGGTTACAATTATTTAGGGCATTCTTCATTTCGATCCCCATTCTCATTTTAGTCCCTGAACAACTACTTTGCTACTATTTTTGTCCCTCAGATGGCATTCCAATGTACTATTTTGGTTCTAGAAGGGTGAAAATGGTCTTAAAGTACTTGTTTAATGACTATAATTAGAAAACAAATGTATGAGGACCAAAATAAAGAACGTTTAAAATACTTGGACCAAAATTATAGTTTTTCTTATAGTGATCAGAGTCTTTCAATTGTTTTGGTGCATCATTTTAGTTCCTATGGGAGGAACACACTCCTCCTTATGAGTGTGTTCCTTATAGTGGCAATGGCAATATGGAACCAGCCATGAGTATAGTCCGTTTTCATAGTCAACTCTTTTTAATAAACACGATTGGGTTTAACTTGGTAAATTAGTGAATCTGATCTGACCAAACTTGGCTTTCGGAAGTTAGTAAGTGTTGCTCGGGGAGAGAGCCATGCCGCTCCCTCTACGGTGTTGGGTATTCCAACATCCTCACTATGTAGCAAAATTGCTCCATCGCAAAGATGCGATGAAGTTGCTGCAGAAAAAACTCACGTTGAGGATTGCTGTAGGAGAAAGTTCCGCATGTCTTGTACATGAATATTGCCTTTCAAACAAATAGAAAATAAGTAGGAACATGATCTGCATGCAGACGATCCCCAAACATTACCATAAAAAATGCTTGCCAAAGTATGTTGTGCTAGACTCTTAGATTATCGTTGCTTTAGTTGCGTTATAATTGTTCTATGTTGCATCACATTAGGGGTAATTGGCTCCACATTGGGCGGTTCCCACCATGGAAATTGTTCACTAAGAATTGGTTCCAAAAAATTGGAATTGGATACTACCTATTGATCTTGTTGATCTTTGAGAACCAGATCGCCGAGCTGCAATCACTATAGAATTGCATTCAATGGCACCATTTGCCCAATGATTTGGGTGAGTTATGAGTTGTCAACATCTCTAAAGATGTTTCCAATATAGAGCCTCATGGCGATGTCCTCCAAAGATGAAGAAGTGACTCTTCACAATGGTGCACACACAAATTCTCTTTTAAGTACAATCTATCTAGGGAAAGGAGGAGGAGACGGTAGGTTTGAAAGGAAAAGGGAAGGTGAGAGGCTTGAGGTTGAGGATTGGGACAAAGAGATGCTTTGCATTGGACACCGATGAATGGAAGGTGTGGGAGTGACAAGAGAGAGCGCAAGGCAACTCTAAAAGAAAGAAAGATAATGATTCCGATGCCATGGGAAGAGAGGACGCAGAGCAAATCAACAAATGAAGGAGGAAGAGAATTGTTGGAGCCAGAGGGAGTTGCGAAAGACCGGTGGGTAAAATTATATTTATCAATAAATGGAACTGTAAGTAAATTGTAAAAGGCCTGAACCCCCCCGGCCCATCCTATTGTATGAAAGATGGATGTTTTATGCATGGGCTTGTCGGTGCCGAAAATTAGGCCAACTAGTGACTTCATGCATTAAACATGTATTTTTCATGCATTAAACGTCCCTCTTTTGTGCAATGCATGTGAATCCTACAAAACCAATTACATTTAAAATAGTAAAATAAATTAACTCAACACAATTCTATAACAAAAGATTTGCCAAAATTGTTATATAACATTACGAACACATATGAGATCCACCACAAAAATATTTTTCTGTTTTATGGGATCACCAATTGTAAGAATCAGTATATTGGCAAAGAAGAGGTTTGATCATTTATGCAATAATAAGTTTAGTGTTAGGATGAATAGCACATAATTAGTGAGGGACCCTCTACATTTGGAACAGCTACATAGACCAAATAATATTTACTTATGCATCGATTCTACATGGCCAGAGATCCAAAATTAAGACAACATCCTCAATTGTTTTAAATGGACAATTTTCAAGTAAATTCCTCAAATCTTGACGTTCAATTCTCTAGTCATTAAGAAAGCAGGAAGTAGATAACTAGAGGGGGCAAGTAAATTAGCTAATAGTATAGTTACTCACCTTGTTATTCTCTATTTCATCGTGGCAATCTTCTTAGTTGGTGTAGACATTTGCACACAAAATTCAACTATATCTCCCATATGAGGTTTTGGATAGTAGTTAGTGATGGCCTTAGTAGCTAGCACACTTTGGAATTATTATCTTCTGATTGTTGTTTCTCAAGAAAATAGTTGTTAAGATGTTTTGCTCTTTCACCACCATCTGAAACACAATGTATCATGGTTTAGAAACATATGTTTTGAACATATGTTGAAAGCACAAAGTTGTATTTGCTTGCGTACTTAAACCAAAGTGACTTCACAACGATCGCCGTTATTAAATGGATGCATCGCAAATAGGAAAATAATCACTTCAAATGCCATCTTGCAAATGTCATCTTACAAAAGTTTCCAAATATGAATATTACAAGTAATAATTGAAAGTTTATGAGAAGCGGAAACATTTTCGCGGCAATTCCTAACATATGGAACTGTATAATGGCTATGAGGATGCTAACTAGAATGTTCATCTCCAATGGAGCTTGTTAACAGCCATTTTAGTGTTATCCAACTTCGTTTTTTGAAAGGATTAAACTGCATTACATCCGAATGCGAACTTAAAGCTCAATTAGTGGACACTTGCATCTATATAATTTCAACATATATTGATAGACATTATAACCACTTTATCGGGGTAACTTTAATTCAAGAAGATCAAATTTATAGGTTAGTGCAATCAATTGGTTTCATTATGTCCACAATTTTTAACAAGCACCAACTAGTTTTTTTTTTTTTTTTTTTTTGGCTATTTGAGCTACACAATACGGTCTCATTTTGCATCGAAATTAAAATTAGGGATTATTAAAATGAAGTTTGCTTTATAACCATCCTGCCTGCATGAAGAGCGAGTACTTTAATGTTAAAATTGACAAAACTTTCTAGAGGTCAATATGTTGAAGTTTGGCTTGACAAGTTAGACATTTGTAAAATTTGTCTAAGACAACTAGTGTTTTCTAGGGTCATGAAGGGGGCTATCGGAATAGATGTGATATAACTTGTTGAAACATAGTTCAAAATATTAATCTCTTGAAAGTTTAGCGGAGGTTAACATAATAGATCTTGTTCTTCATGCGAGGAGGTGTGAAACAAAACTTTTTACTAAATGAATATTTTTAGAGTTAAAGTAAAAGTACTTTGTAGGCTTAACTTAGATGCAAAATGAGAATGTTTTCAATAGCTCAAATAGTAAGTAAACTAGTTGGTGCTTTAAAAAAAAAAAAATGTAGACATAATGAAACCAATTGATTGCACTAGGCTTGTAAATGCGATATTTTCAAATTGAAGTTATCCCAATAAAGTATTTATAATGTCTTTCTACATCTAATGAACTTATATAGTTGCAGTGTCCACTAATTGGACTTTCAGTTTGCATTGGATATAATGCAGGTTAATGCTTTCAGAGAATGAAGAGCACTAACTTTGACTTCGGATTATACGAAGACTACTATGAACAAACTCCATCGGATCGTGAATATTCTACTTGGCATCCTCATAGCCGTTATATAGATCTTTATAATAGGAAGTACCACAAAAATTTTCCGCTTCTAATAAGCTCCCAATTGCTACTTGTGCTATTCATACTTGAAAATTCTTGAAAGATGACACTTGAAGTGATTTTCTTGTTTGTGATGCATCCATTTGATGTCGGCGATTGTTGTGAAGTCGATAGGGTCTAGGTACACAATCATATACAGCTTTATGTTTTCAATAGATGTTTAAAATATATGTTTGTAAACCATGGTGTATTGTGTTTTAGATGGTGGTGGAAGTGATAAACATCATAACAACTATTTTGTTGAGATACAACAACCAGAAAATTAATAATTTCGAATAGTGTGCTTGCTACTAAGGCCATCAGTAACTACTATCTAAATCCCAAGATCATAAATGCAATTGAATTATGTGTGCACATATCTACACCTATTAGAAGAATGCTATGATGAAACAAAGAACCAGGCAGCTATATTATTAACTAAGATATTTGCCCAATTTACTTATTTACTTCCCGCTAACCTAATGACTACATGATTGAGTGTCCAAATTTGAAGAATTTATTAGAAAAACGTCCATGTAAAACAATTGAGGATGTCTTGGTGTTGGACCTTTTAGCCATGTAGAAACAATGCATAGGTGAAAATTATATATTTTATGCTAGGAGACTTGTCAGCCCAACTTTTCACATGCACAACACTAGTTGTCATGCCATGATCCTCTAAGCACGTGTCCATCCCTCGGCGGTCGATTAAATAGCGACGTTCCAGGATGCATAACCAACCCTTTCATTTTAATGCGCATGCGGAAGCGAATAAATAATCCCTAGACATCAACAAGATAGTATAAAAAGTAGGGCCACAAATTTTTCAAAAGCCACAACACACTTATATACATATCAAACAATGTCTTATACAATCTATTAAATATATATTGCCTTTGCAAAGATGAAGTTGCTGCAGACAAAACTTAAGCTGAGGATTGTTGTAGGAGAAAGTTCTGCATATCCTGTACATGAATATTGCCTTTGCAATCAAATAGAAAATAAGTAGGAACATGATCTGTAAATTTATGTATATAGACGATCCCCAAGCATTACCATAAAAAATGCTTGCCAAAGTATGTTGTACTAGACTTTTAGATTATCATTGCTTTAGTTTCTTTGTAATTGTTCTATGTTGCTTCACATTAGGGGTGATTGGATCCAAGTTGGGTGGTTCCCACCATGAAATTAGCAACTGTTTACTAAGAATCGGTTCTAAAAAATTGAAATTGGATACTACCTATTGATCTCATGAATCCATCTAGGAATCAAATTGCTGGGCTACAATCACTATAGAATTGCATTCAATGGTGCCATTTTGCCCAATGATTTGGGTAAGTTAGGAGTTGTCGACATCTCTAAAGATGTTTCTACTATAGAGCCTCATAGCAGCGGTGTCCTCCAAAGATGAAAAAGAAGCGACTCTTTGCAATGGCGCACACACAAACTCTCTTCAAGTAAAATATAATAGGGCGAAGGAGGAGGAGACGGTAGGTTTGAAAGGAAAAGGGAAGGCAAGGGGCTTTTGGTTGAGGATTGGGACAAAGAGTTGCTTTGCATTGGACTACCATGAATGGAAGGTGTGGGAGTGACAAGAGAGAGCGCAAGGCAACTCTAAGAGAAACAAAGATAATGATTCTGATGCCATGGGAATGATGACCATTTTGGCCAAAAATTGAATTCTTGAAGAAAAATAGATTTTTCTATTTCTATTTCTTGATGAGTTTCTAAACGAAAATACCCGATTGATAACAACACAATTTCTACTCTAAAAATAGAAATTTGTTTTATAACGATACAAAAATTCTTCCTTTCAAACGGCGGCAACCGATGAACGGGCAACGGATAGCTGACCGACTCATAGCAAGGACGAACAATGAGAAAAAATTTTATTTCTCATTTCTATTCCAAAAATAGAAAAGTAGTAAATTTTTACTTCTGATTTCTATTCCAAACATATTTTAGGAACAAAAATTTATTTCAGAAATAGAAAAATAGAATAATTTTATCAAATAGATTTCTATTCCAGAAACAAGTCTAGAATAGAAAAATTGTTTCTGGAACAGAAATTGTAGTTTGTCATGCACCCCCTAAGAATCGATTCCAAAAAATTGGAATTGGATACTACCTATTGATCTCATGGATCCATCCAGGAATTAGATTGGGGCCGGGCTGCAATCACTATAGAATTGCATTCAGTGGCACCATTTTGCCCAATGATTTGGGTGAGTTAGGAGTTGTCAACATCTCTAAAGATGTTTCCACTATAGAGCCTTATAGCGGCAGTCCTCCAAAGATGAAGAAGAAGTGACTCTTCACAATGGCGCACACACAAACTCTCTTCAAGTACAATATAACAGGGCAAAGGAGGAGGAGATGGTAGGTTTGAAAGGAAAAGGAAAGGCAAGGGGCTTGAGGTTGAGGATTGGGACAGAGAGCTACTTTGCATTGGACAACGATGAATGGAAGGTGTGGGAGTGACAAGAGAGAGTGCAAGGCAGCTCTAAGAGAAACAAAGATAATGATTCTGAGTAAACCAACAAATGCACACACCCATGTAGAAACAATGCATAGGTGAAAATTATATATTTTGTGCCAAGAGACTAGTCAGCCCAACTTTTCACATGCACAACACTAGTGTAGGTTGTATATACAATTTTTGCATTTAAAAGTCTTCGTTGCATATCATCGTCACGACAAAGGTATATTAAAAATAGGACCATTAAATGGGTGGGTTAGGTGGGATTTGGGTCAAGTTGAAAATGGTCTATCCCATATTGACTCGTTTAACTCATTTTGATCAATTTTCATGTAATGTAAATTTCCCAACCTAATTTACCAAATCACATCAATGGTTAATGTAATCTAGGAGAACCAATATAACCCGCTTTAAGCTTTTTATACCTATACATTACTTGGATAAAAATTTCAAGTCAAATTAAAAAAGTTAATTAAACAAAAAAAATTAGTAAATAAAATAAAAAATTGTAAGAAACCTATAAATTGAAATGACTTATAAACAACTCTTACCATTGACATGAAAGTAGCATTTTCTTATAAGAACTCTTCTAAAATGCTTCTAAATTTGTCAATTCACAGAGTTAAAACTTAAATTGTGATATTTAGAATTTGTATTTCAATCTTGATTAAATTTCGATCTAGATAAGAAGTATTGCTCCAATATGTCTATGGATATCTACCTCAATTTCATGATGTGAAAATCCAAGAGAATCATAGAGTCTTTACCATCTTCTTCACTACCATGAAATGACCTCAAATGTTTTCTGTCACTATTGTATTGCTAACAAAAAGTTAGATATGAATCTAACTAAAAAGTTGCATACCAAACTAAAGTAGAAGATGCAATAAGAACGTCCATAAACTTTACTAAAAGAGTAGAAACTATCCTAAAAGCAATATAAACATTTCATCCCGCATACAATATGAAAAATTCACAGAGTTGCACCTCCAAAAATTTTATTGTCTAAAGCTGGGACATAATCAAAGTTAGAGTAGAGAATTTTCATCAAAGTTGGTAAATGGTAGACCAAATTTTTTTTTTTTTAAGTCCACGCTAATGTTTCTCTAACCCAATAGAAGTAAGACCGTATTAAGGGAGTGCTTAGCTAGCAAACTAGCATTTCGGAAGGATATTTATACATAACCACTTGACTAAATGCAGCTCCTTTTGTCACAAATTCAGTGATTCACATATGAGTTCTTGGGGAGCTTTGGACTTTTAATTTTAAATGAGAGGTATAAATTATATAAAAATGATGGCATGTGGATACAAAGGCATGCCCTTACAAAGTGGCAAAATCCTATGTGCCCATCTTAGAGGGAGCGGATGCAACTGTCTTTCCTCATAGCGCTAATTCCAGTGATTGCAATAGGCCCGTCTTTTTTGTTGGATAAGTACACACATGGGTACTGAGGGAGTTTCCTAGCAAAAAAGAAAAAAGAGCACTAAGAGAGTATACATCAAAAAAGTAGCAGTGGGAAGAAAGTAAAAAGGCCTAACCAAACTTAAAATCAGCCCAGTAAATGGCATCAACTTAATTGCATCAATTTAACAAATTTTAAGACTTAATTGTATTTTTTAAATATTTTAAGATTCAATTGTACTTTTGTAAGAAGTTTTAAACTTAATTGTACTTTTTGAAAGTTTTAAAACTCAATTGCATTTTCATTATTGAAACAATTATCAAATTTGTATGGAACATCAAAAAGAACAAATAAATACTCTACAATCAATTCACATAACGATTCTAACCCCCTTATTTTGGCATAATTAGTTGGTGCATCAAAAAAAAATTAGCTTAATATTTGGATGTCAACTATTCGAAACCCAACATATACGTGCAAATTGCTATGAGTAAGGGACACCTGCACAAACTAAAGATCTAGTCTTAGTTCATGGGACTCACAAAGTATGCTGTGGCCATAGATTATCGGGGAAAAAGCTTTGCAAACGCTAAATTAACAAAAATATAAAATAACGGAAAATTTTGACATAAAAAAAAAATCAAAAAGTGCCCTCATTTGGCCACACCATGGAGCTCAAAACGAATTTCTCACATGAGTATGATGGACCTCATAACTCTTCTTTGATTTAAAAAAAAAAAAAAAAACTACGGATGTTTCATCACTCATTGTGCAAACTTTCCGAGTCCGCTTGATGGATTTTTGGCTATCCAAAAGCGTCAGAAAGTCACGGCCATGAGTTTTTTTAAACCAGTCATATGACACTCATTAACATTTCTAGGACCAAAAGTTGAAAGAGACTTTCGCTTCTGAGTTCTCGAATTCCAATTTATTCCGAATACCTTCCAAGGAAAACCCCAAATCACATCTTTTTGCGCATTGTGTGAATAATCCAAGTTCGCCTTTTGGATTTTAGCCTATCCAAATGCTCCCAAAAGTCATGGCAGCCACCCATGCCTTCGCGTCAAAAAAAGCGTTATTAGATTCATTTATTTGAATTCCTTTATTCATTGGACATAACATGCGTGCAAGATAGTTTTATATATCGATGCAGTACACCTTGAACCTCGAATGTCTCTGCCGTCTAATCAAATGGATGTTAATAACCTACTATTTCATGGAGAATAGAATTCTCTCGATCCCGACCGCAATTGAAAGGTCATCAAGAGAATTGTCATATGACACAATCATAACTTCCCTAGTTTACTCGCATTTTTCTCTTACCCTCAAAGTAGAATTTAACGTAATTTATTTTTCAAAAAGAAAAAAGATAGAAATGAGGAGCTTGTAAAACATTCTAGACCCCCAAGGTATAGAAGATGGCCTATCACGTGGCACGCGCTAATCAATTTTCTAAAATTTTTGGAGCCAAGTCTTCTGTTACTTTTGACTTCAGTCATGTTTATTTTCTTCTGTATTTTTGAAGCTACGAGGCACGAGCTAAGTCAAGTCTTCGCACGCTCTTTTCCCATCTATGATTTCCTACAAAAAAGAAAATTTGGAATTTGATTGAAATACATTCTATAAGTAATACGTCATGACATCACTGTATTAAATGGGGCCTACATATGGGAAGATGGATCTGAATCCGAAATATCCCTCTTATTCTGAGTAGGTGCAAACAAAGACGTGGTATGAAAATTTCGATAATGCCAACTTATAAATTTTGCATAAAAAGAGCAAAATAGATTGTGTACAACATTTCCACTTCCTAGAAACGTGGTTAATTAATTACATTAATCTTTAGGATTGCATTTCTTGAAGGCTTAAATTAGCTCTTTTATCACCTTAAGTTAATGTGCATTATCCAAAAATCACGTAAGGGTTAAAAAAAAAAAACTATCCGTAATAACCTCTATCTTGATGGTCTTATTTTATTCAAGAATCAATTATTTGATAGAAATATATAAACTCGAATAACTTAAAGAACCTTTCTGAAAAGGAACACCAAGGAACAAAAGACAGGTACCATGCACTGCTCTCTAATCAAGTGTGATATTCCCATTATCAATTATTGCGGATTGAAAAATAACAAAGAACTATCACAATCAACATTAAAAAGAAAAAGTACCTCTTTGAAATTGCATTTGAAAGCGATTAAGAAGTTCATGGTGCGCCTAGATGAGCTAGGGATTCTAGATTAGAGGCCTGGTCTTCCTCCCATTAAGGTCGCTCTCCATTGAATTGGCCCCTTGTGGGCGCTAAACATTAATCGAATAAATTCAATGAATCACCTGCCGGATCCTCCGTGACATGGAACAAAACCGACGCACGTTACATCAGGAATAATTGCTTCCCACATATCCAGGGGTAGTGTTATTTCTTTTCTTCTTGGAACTAAACGATATTGAACTTCTTAGCATAGTTTAAGGACTCATTGAATATTCACTAATAATTTAAGGATTATATTAAATAAAATCTAAATATAACTGTGCAAATTGGGCCAAAGTTTAGGAGTTGTGTTATTTTTCCAATTATTATATACAAAAGGTGCTTCTTTAATTTAGTAGAGAACCGTGAAAAAAAGAGAGGAAAATTCACATCTTCATATGATTAATCACACAAAGCATTGACCTTTTCTTTTTAATCATGAAATGAGAAGCACTCATTGCAGAATGGGATATTAATAATCAATTAATGTAAGACAAAAAAAAAAACACAATGGAAATAAAAAGATAAATAGAAAAATCACATATATATGAGGAAAGATATAGGTATTAACTAAAACAAATTTTGCAAAATGGGATCTATGCTCGTGCCCCTAAATTACGAAAGAAAAATTATGCAAATATGATGAGGCAAGATTTAGATATCATGGAGGGACTAAGTGAAAATTTTATTTTTTTATCAACGTAACATTATTACACTGGCTAAAACAAAATAAAAAGACTCCAATAGAAAACATTAACAAAATGTTGAGATTACATTGAGAGTATCCATACATGAGAAGATTTTAAGATCTTACGAGTAAGCTAGGCTATCAGTTAAGGGGTTCGAGGTGAATAAGAAGCTCATTGGCAGGGACAAGCAATGGATTGTAGATGATCTTTTCATCCGGAATGACCTTCTCGAGTTTGAATTTGGTCACGAGATTGTGGATGAAAACGAGTATTTCAAGCCAAGCATACTCTTTTCCAGGGCACATGCGAGGTCCGCCTCCAAAGGGAACATAAGTGAGAGGTGTGTCGCGACCTGATCTCGCCACCCTCGAATCCCTCATCATCGCGAGGAGAGAAAAGGGGGAAAGGTCGGATTTAGGGGTACTTGATCACGAAAGTTCCCTCACGGCTTGCATTCCAAAAGACGTCATCACCTCGCCTTTTGGATCAAGCCTCTCATGAGTTCCTTCTACGAGATCGCGAGCTCTCCCAAGCTCGTACCTCGCGTGACAGCGGAATGTCGCGATCCATACCCACATAAGCGATACACCTAAAAAAAAGAGTCGAATGTGGATATCGAATTTAAGGGTACTTTTACCATGGTAGCCCTCTCGATAGTACGCTTCACCCATTAGGATGGTATCACTTCATCCTTTGGGCTACTCCCACATCAAGTATGCTAAACCATAGTGAGTTTCATCGAAACTCATACCCCGCGTGACAACGGATTTATTTATATGATCTACTTATTTATCACAACCTAAAAATAGATGGGAGTCGCCACTAGCCTTAACTTTGGGGTCGGCTAGAAACCCAATCGAGAGTCGGGAGTGTTCCTCGATTTCTACGCAATCAAATATCTAGGTTCGGGGATTTGGGTTACGCTAATATTTCAATTAGCGCCCTTTCGGTACCTAAACCGTATGTTGTGTTTTCCTAATATGTCCATGCGTTTCTTTTTAAATTTCGGGATCATCAATTCCTAGGCTAAGTGATCATGCGTGGTTGATCATTTTCATTCATTTCTATTTCTAAAAAATGAAAAGAAAACAATCAATGAAATTGAAAGCACAAGACATGAAGTAAACAATCAAGAGAAAACAGTAAACCTAATCATGCAATTCTAAAAGAATATAAAAGAAAACAATCGAGAAAGAAAGGAAACCCGCAACTCGTCGGGCTTTATACAATGCATAAAACCCGAGACATATGTCGGGAAAATGAGCATTACATGATAACAGTCGTAGTGGACATCGACCTTCACCATCTTCACGCCTTCTCCATCTTCGGGATTCTAATCTAAACCTAGCTTAGGAAACTTCTAGCTAAATGCATACAATGGAAAGAGTCGAGCAAACGCATCAAAACAGTCAAAAGCAAGACATTTTTATATTCAAAAAGAGTGACTAAAGTCACAAGGTCTACGAATCAAATTCTAGATGATATCCCAAATAAATTTCATAGAGACACTATCATCATATCAACACATGAATTTCTAAAAATCTAAAAACAAAAAAAAAAAGTCAATCCAGAATAAAGCATAATAACATGTCACGCCGTCATTCTACAACATATTTGGAAGCAATTGGACAAATCTACTATTTCATCTTAAGACTAACAACAACTAGCCACAGAAAAGACAACATTTCTAATCAAATCAACTCCAAAGAATTCTATATGTTGTAACCAAAGGCATTTCATAAAGCACCCATTTATGATCTAAATTCTACTCCATTAGAAGTCAGTTCCTCACCAAGCATGATTAACATCCTATCAAGACAACCAGCTTTTTGTGTTACTTGGATTTTCACCATACGAAAGTACAATTCAAGAGAAAGACAAGCAAGAGAATCTTAACACAATACTTCAGCAGAAAACCAAAGAGAACCACAAAATCTGAAGCTTGTAAACCACAGAACCCCTATGTTTTTTTTTTTTATATTCACTTGGTCCATCAGAAAGTATACAGCAGATGCCATAATCAAGTTCAAAGAAAACAACATTATCCAACTCAACATGCATATTTTTCTAAAAAAAATCAAGAGCAGAGATACATCAATCAACCAAAACAATCTATACAAGAACAGTATCTAATATCTAAAGTCTGTTTAATAGAAGCATGACTTATGATCTATTCATCCCAACAAGAAAAATCAATTCCTCATCAAACATGATTAAATCGCTGTTTGCACTAATAAAATCATATCAAGACTATCGGTTTTTTTTTAAGATAATGGAGTGCTAGATTCAACCGAACATCACACTTTTCAGCTCTAGCAATACAGATCTCAAGTTGCAAATCAAAATTTTCACGTTTGATAGATGAGTGAACACTTGGGAATTAAGATAGTCGACGGTCTAGAGAAACTTGTTTAAAGGTGATGTGACAAATGGTAAATAAGCATTTACACTACTAAGTCATGTTCAGCAATCAAATTGATTACGTCGCTCAAACATATTTGGCGAGCAAACCTTTATATGCGTAGTAATTGCTCATCACGAAAAAGCAACTCGGTGCAACAAATACCATATCATGCAGTTGAGTAAGTGAACACAACACTTCCAATAGAGAAAACTAAGAAAACAGTGACTACGGAGGTCAAACCTCGGTTCAAAGAAGCCACCGAAGTTGTCGTATGAGAACTAAGACCAAGCCAAAGTTGGCCTTAGAGATGGCGCTCTTCGACCGGCCGTTTCAGCGAGTCAGATCCGGTGCGCAAGAGAGCCGAAAGAAAAATCGTTCGAGTCGAAACGGCGAATGAGAAATCGGAGACCAAAACCTAACGGATCAAAAGAGAGAAAAGAGCTCACCGATCCGGTGAGCCCGATCCAAAAGAAGATCGGTTAGCGTCGTTGTCGTCGCCACCACGCCACCTTCTTCGCCCCGATGACGACGCGATTTGAGCAAACCGGATAGAATCGGAGAGAGAGAGTCCGAGGAGAAGAAACCCCAATCAATCTCAAAGATCTGGCCTCCAATCTTCGATCCCTCACTATTGGAGGAAAAACCCTAGCCGATCGAACCGTAAAGAGAGAGAACACTCGATCGAGAGAGTCCTCCCGGAGAGAGTTTCCTTCGAGGAGAGAGAGACAAAACCCCTCCCAAGCCTCCTTGATTGCGTGCTATATCTATGGTGATCACCCGGTGGCAACGACGGAGAGCGGGGGCGACGGAGACGGAGATTAAGCCGCCGGTCGGGCTGCGGGTAGCGAAGCTCTGGAAAAACTCCTTCGACAACCGCCTCCGTGAAACGGAAAAACCGTCCTCGAGCATCCTCGAGGAGAGAGAGCGAGAGATCCTCCCAAGAGAGTTCGTGAGAGCTTGCCGGCGTCCCAGAGCAAGTCCCGTGAGAGAGAATCGGAAGAACCCGTCCACCCGCCAATTCCCAGGAGAAATGCCAACGTTTTTCGGCCAAAACCCTACGGCGAAAGAGAGAGAGAGAGAGAGAGAGACTATCTGAGGAGAGAGAGAAACCGTGTGAGGTGTGGAGGGTGAGAGCCTTCCTCCCCCGAGAGAGAGTCCATCCCTTCCTTTTATATTTTTATATTTTTCTTTTTTTTTCTCTCCTTTTTCTTTTCATTTTCCTTATTTCTTATATTCTTTTTTCTTTTTGTTTTCTTTTCATTTTCATTTTCATTTCATTTTTTTATGTTTTCCTTCATCCATTTTTTAATCTTTTGGGCTCTTTATTCTTTTTTTCTCTCTCTTTTTTCGTTTTTCCTTATTTCTAATTAATTTTTTTTTATCTTTTCATTTCAAACAATTTTTACTTTTGCGAATTGAATGTTTTAAAATGTCGACAAAAATTTCGGGTGTAAACAGCTGCCCCTCTTTGAGTGGGAGTTCGAAGAGGTTCCACTCAAAGATAAAATTGATACCTGCAATTTTTAGTCGACCCAACTTCGGAAATATGGAAATGACGAGCAACGATACTTGGTTAGGGACGTACCTGATACTTACCCTTGCTCATGAGGGTATCGAACTCTTATTGGGGTTTATTTGCTCTATCTCGGCTTCTCTCTCTCGTGGAATGGAATGAAGATAATGAAATCACTAAATGGAAAATGAATGGTTTAAGGGTAACCTACGAACCCTATGGTTTTGATTGGGAGAAAAGTGTCACTGTGTAAAAACGGATTTCGATTGGGAGAGTTGTCTCACGGGATGTGATGTCTTACTGTGTAAAAACGGGTTTCGACTAGATGCGATAGTCTCACCGTGTAAAAACGGGTTTCGACTGGATGTGATGTCTTACCGTGTAAAAATGGGTTTCGACTAGATGCGATAGTCTCACCGTGTAAAAACGGGTTTCGACTGGATGTGATAGTCTCACCGTGTAAAAATGGGTTTCGACTGGGAGAAAAGTCACACTGTGTGGTTTAAGGATTGATCCACAAACCTAAGAGATAAGGTTTAAGGATGACTTGGAAATTAGTGGTTTAAGGATAGACCCACGAACCTAGTGGTTTAAGGATAGACCCACGAACCTAGTGTGATTTAAGGATGGACCCACGAACCTAGTGGTTTAAGGATGGACCCACGAACCTAGGAGACAAGGTTTAAGGATGACCTGGAACCTAGTGGTTTAAGGATGGACCCACAAACCTAGGAGACAAGGTTTAAGGATGACCTGGAACCTAGTGGTTTAAGGATGGACCCACGAACCTAAAAGACAAGGTTTTAAGTTGACCTAGAACTTGGGGACAAGGTTTTAAGATGACCTAGAACTTGGGGACAAGGTTTTAAGTTGACCTAGAACTTGGAGACAAGGTTTTAAGTTGACCTAGAACTTGAGGACAAGGTTTTAAGTTGACCTAGAACTTAGAGACAAGGTTTTAAGATAACCTAAAACTTGGAGACAATGATATGGTTTAGGATGACCAAGAACCAGTTCACTAAGGAACAAATATTTTGAAAAAGAGTTTCAAGATTACTTGAGAGCCAATCTTGCAAAATAATGCCAATTATCAAATCCTTTCAGAGGATTTTAACAAAATGAGATTTGATTAACCATCTAAGGGTTAAGTCAAATATGCCAAGTGGAAATATCCTAATCAAAAAAGGTCTTTCACACTGATTCTCAAAAAGAGCTTTTGTTCCCAACCATTGATATGGGAAAACTATTTAATCCTCACTAGAGAAGTCTCACTCAGCCTATGTCTATGGCTTTCGGAAACGTTCACAGTGAATACAATCCATTGATCAAAAGGTCTTTTAAATGGACCGTAATGATAGCTTGGTCATGGGCTTATACAAAGGGTATGCACTTTGAGGTCAAGAAATGAATATTCAATCAATATCTTCATCGGGTTTACAAGTCAAGAACCTTGAAGATAAGATAAGATAGGATTGCTTCCACTCCTTCTAGCGGTAGCTCCAATGTGATATTCTCATTTCAACTCGAACCATCCCAATCGAAAGAGACTTCGGATAAGGGTTGTAATGTTGGTTCGGGTAAGGCTTAGAAATGCTTGAAAAACTTTCAGATATCAAAAGGTTAAAAAGTGAGTGATTATCTTGGCATCATTACCATCACATGACTTCTAAAAAATTCGACTCTTGAAATTTAACCTATCTCGAGAGTCCTTTGGGTAATTTCTCTTGAGACATGGGAGCTTTGCTCTTCGTTCTAATAATATTGCTTGCAATACATGTTTTCTCTTGCAAGATATTTCTTTTGTTTTTCAATGACTGCTCTTTTGCATGATCATGGATTCGCTCTTTTTTGCACTCTTGCTTTTCTTTGCATTTTTTTTCCATGGGCATTGGCCTTGCTTTTACCAGGCACACTACTTTTTCATGCCCCCTAGTTTTCATCCTCTTTTGAATATCTAGGACTCTCGAGTGGCATTTACAAACATTACCAATATTCTCAATTTTGTTGGTAAATCATGTGCCTTGCCCCAGTGTGGGGAGATAATCATCACCTAGGTAATGAAAGAATTGCATATGGCTCAAATTGGCTAAGCAAAGGATAATTGTGTTCGTGGTAGTGAACAAAATGCTCTTCGTCACTTTGGGATGCTTCGAGTCTTGATAAGAAATCACCTGAAGCTAGCACAAGAAGATTGATACAAGTGAAAGCAATAAAATCTTTCTTAATCTTTTGCTCCCTAATTTTCAACCAAGACCCCTATTTTGCCCCAATGTGGGTTGTTCTTGACAGGGTTATTTTGGAAATACTCCCTATTTGGCTCAAAGTGGCTTGCAAGGGACATCAATAGTGTTTGGGATTAAGAAATGAAACGCCTTTATCATTTCAAATCATGTATTCACCGTGAATGAATCCTATGCCCTAAGACATGGTTCTTTTCACTCAATTCTCTCAAGGAGTGTATAAGGATGTGTTTGGTAAAGGGGTTGCCTCTCATCATTTTAGGCACTACCACTTGGCATATTTAACAATCCTTTTCAAGTTTTCCAAAACCCACTTTAGTTAAATTCAACTTCTTGGGGAGATGAAAATATAATGAAATTTTGTCTGAAAAGACATGTTTCCTTAACCTGGAAGTAAGATTGGACAACATTTATAGACAGAACAAGCTTTGCTTAGCACATGGGTTCATTTCTAGAGCTTTAACTGTACTTCTAGAATTGTAACCGACTCTTTTGGCATTCTAAATGATAAGGTTACTTCTAAGTTCTAAAGAAGATGGACACTTTTGAAAGTTTTGCATTCTTGAGATGAACCTCTTGCGGATAGGTAGAATCTTTCATCAGAGATCCTGCAAAATGAACAAACATACAGATGCAATATGTATGCATGAAAATGCATGATGCAAACATCCTAAAATGACTCAGATTCAATCCAAAAATGGCTCAAAGGCCTTTCACTTTATTCATGGATAATACTTCTTGACATCATCATCATTTACAGGTCTTGGCAATTCATGATCATCCATTTCTACAAGGATTAGTGCCCCACCAGGTAGCACTTTCTTTACAATATATGGACCTTCATAGTTTGGAGTAAACTTCCCACGAGGATCTGGAATGATAGGTAAAACCTTCCTCGAGACAAGATCGTTGATCTCAAAATGTCTTGGTCTAACCTTGCGATTAAATGACCTAGCTACTCTCTTCTAATAGCTTTGTCCATGGCATAAGGCTTTTACCCTCTTTTCATCGATCATATTAAGTTGTTCAAATCTTTGTTGAACCCATTCAGCTTCAGAGAGCTTGATTTGAGAAAGTACCCTCAGTGAAGGAATTTTCACTTCCACGGGTAATACAATTTCTATCCTATAAACCAATGAGAATGGTGTTGCCCCACTCGAAGTATGAATTGAAGTTCGATAAGCAAACAAAGCATATGGTAATCGATCATACCAATCACGATAATTTTCCGCCGTTTTGGCTAAAATCTTCTTGATGTTCTTATTTGCCGCTTCCACAGCTCCATTCATTTGTGGGCGGTAAGGAGAAGAATTCAAATGGTGAATGCGGAATTCTCCAAGTAAATCATCCACCACTTTATTGTTCAAGTTTGATCCATTATCTGTGATGATCGCTTCGGGAACTCCATATCAGGCAATGATATCACAACGGATGAATTTTGCCACTCTTTGCAATAACATGGGCATAAGAACTGGCTTCAATCAATTTGGTGAAGTAATCAATGGCTACCAAGATAAAACAATGTCCATTCGACGCTTGAGGATTAATTGGTCCGATGATGTCGATGCCCCACATTGAAAGATGTCAGGACTCAGACATTTGATATAGCTCATTAGGAGGAGCATTGATTTTGTCCCCATAAACTTGGCATCGATAATAGCACCTCACATGCTAAATACAATCGGCTTCCACGGTCAACCAATAATAACCGAGCCTCATGATTTTTCTAGCCAAGAGATGACCGTTCATATGAGTGCCACACTCTCCTTCGTATATTTCTTTCAAGAGCCTAATTAACCCATTGGCATCCGCTTGAGAGAGACCTACCCCAATCTTGATTTCTTTAGGGTTATCTGAATCTCCTAAATTTAGAGTGATTGGTTGTTTGGTGGTAGGAGGTTTGGACTCTTCATGTCTGAGTCATTCTTTTTCAATACCTCGAGGATCATCTTCATTCTCTGAATCGGAATAATCAGGTTCATCAAAATCTGTTGAATGCGAATCTGAGCCATGAAAATGACTATCATGATGTGAAATGCCATGCTTGAGATGCAATTGAAAAATGGTTAGTATATGTACATCTAAATGAATGCATTGTATGTAAATGTCATGAAAAACTTGTTTTCAAATTCAAGTTTTTTTTTTTTTTTGAAAAATTTATTGGGAACTAGCCCTCATGTCATTGGACGTCTTCGTTCCACCAAAACAATTTTGAAACTATAAATCGTGTGGAGGCTCAGGCCTCAAAGCATCATCATAGGACTGATTGGGGCTTCACACGTCTATTAACGAAACATGAATTTTATTGATATGCGAAAATTGCATTACAATGTATATCATCTTGGATCTAGAAAGTTTATGATCCAGATTATTACAAACACAAACGAATGAAATGAATAGAATTCCCTCGCAGGGGAGAAATGAACGAAATTCCCTCGCAGGGGAGAAATGAATCGAATTCCCTCTCAGGGGAGAAATGAATGGAATACAACTAAAAATTGAATGCAAGAACTAGAAACATCCCTCACACAGTGGGAACTGTAGGTTCTTCATTTCCAACATCTTCAGAATGCTTTGGAAGGGGGTTTTGTTGGACATTCGGTGCCGAGTCCTTAAAAGTGAGCAGCTTTTTATCCAACAAATCCTGGATCTTAGAACGGAGCACCAGACAATTGTCCACATGATGGCCTTTTTCACCCATATGATAATCGCATGTCTTCTTAAGATCGTACCCGGCAAACTTTGGCAGATTATCCCTCGGGATCTCTTTTGCGACAAGATGATTTTCGATCAGCATTGGAAGTAGTTGGGACATGGGCCTAGGCAATGGAGTAAATTGCCTTTGAGGGGTCTTTCCTTTACGCTCAAAGTTTCTGGAAGATCCCCCTACTTCCACGGCAGGTTTATGAGCTTGAAGGTTGTATGGCTTCTGAGAAGAGGAATTGTGTACATAGGCGATCTCCACAGTCGATTCCTTATCCCTCTTCGGGGTATATCGACGATTTGTGTTCTCGAACAACCTTCCTCCCCGCATGATCCCCTCGATGCGTTCTCCCAACTCTACAAATGTAGCAAAGTTCATACAAGTATGGTTGTACATCTTTTCGAAAAACTCACGGGGCATAGCTTGAAGTTGCCTCTTTCTCAAATAATGGCGGTTTCACTTGAGACGCAATGACCCTCCACCTTTGAGCGTAAGCCCTAAATGATTCAGTTCTTCTTTTCTCAACCCGAACCAATTCCTCTCGAGTCGGAGCAATTTCAGTATTGAATTTGTATTGCTGAAGGAATTCATCAACGGGATCTTCCCAAGTACGGACTTTCTCCATGTCCAACTCTATAAACCAGGTTAACGCAGGACCAACCAGACTATCTTGAAATGAATTGATCAATAGTGGGGGATTATCTGAATAACGGGCCATCTTGCCCAAGTAGTATTCAAATGTGTCTTAGGACACCCGATGCCATCATATTTTCTTGTGAACTCCGGCTCCTTATAGAATTCAGGGACCGTAACTTTGGCAAAGGGTGACAGTTTATCAAGCCCCTGCAACTGGTAGCCTTGCAGCATGCAAAGGCGTTCTTCGATCTTAGCGAGGCGCCTTGCATTTTCTTCATCAAAGTGCGAAGTTGGAATATCTTTAGATGGAGGCTCTGGACCGATAACTATCGGGATTGCAGTGGGGATCTCTTCCACAGGCCCTTTTGCCACAGGCTCTACTACCGACACTTCAGGGGGCGCGGTAGGAATATTCATGGTAGAAGAAGTGGATGTCAAGCTTTTGACTTGGCTGGAGAGATCGGCCAATAACGTCATCATTTGTGCCATTTGATTCTCCATATTAATGACACGGGCTCGGGTATCTTCGTTTTCCATTTTTGTTTGGCGGCGAGTTCGTATAACAAATCTTTCTTCAGCCGTTTTTTCAAAACCTGTGAAAGAAAATGACTCGAATTAGTACCAATCAAAAGAAACCATTAAAGTACAAATCCTAGTTAATTTTATATTTTCTTGAGATGAAATAATGATAAGAAGTGTATATGATCCCAGTATCATATAACCTCCTCTTATCAAAATTTCTTCAAAAGAAATTATACAATTGAAAAGGAACGACGACAAATATTTAATCAGAATGCCCCTTTTTCTAAAAATTACATGAAAATGTTCATGGATTTTATTCATTTCATCGAACAATTACAAGAGAAACATAATCTTGCTTTCTTGAAGCTTACAAAGTAGTTCGATTTTACAAGGAATATGAAAAATGAATACAGGGAAACCTTGATAGAAATGAGGGAAACACAAAAGAATTCCCTTTACAAGAAAAGAAATATGAATTTGAAACCTAAGAACTAGGTGGGATCGTGTGGAGACGCTTGTTATCATGGGTCAAGCGTTCCTCATCGATCAAGGCATCGTCTTCTTGTTTGGTAATATGAGCTCGCCGAAATCCTTGAGACTCGGGAATCTTTCCACGTAATCTTGATGTCTTGAGTCAAGATTCTCCCATATAGTCTTGAGATTCCAGCACGAGGGATCACGTCCACTTCAGTCTACCCATCTAATCCTAAACCTAAAGGGGCACTCATGATTAAACATATCGTCGTTGGAATATAAAAAAGCATAATTGAAATATGGAAAGTAAAAAGATAAGGATGATAAAAAGGAACGATCACTTACCCACAAAAAACATGGCAAACACAAGTCACATGTCGCATGAAACTATGAGGTTTTGACGCCTAAGGTAAGGTGCTAAAGGCTCAAGGTCCCCATCCCAAAGGATAAAAATAATTTACCCACCGCTACTATCGTCGGTCAGTGCTATTTTTATCGGTTGGGATGAGCGGGTTTATGTAAGTAATGGATTACCACGAGCATCCACTCGCAGATTCCACCCATAAACCCTCCAAAGGTCCTAAATTGGGCGATCAGGGTTTTAGACCGCGGTTGTGTGTGCGGTGTCGTGCTAAAGCTAGTAAACATGCATTTAAATTTAAACATCCAGCACTTCAATATAAACCCAGATACATTCATTCATCCTTACACCACCTGCAAAACAAATGGTTTACAAGCACGCCTCCCCTTCTAACTCCCACCTACAAAACCATTTAACACGAGGTTAGTGACTAACTTGATTTTCCACGCGACTGACATGCAGACGATCCTACAAGAGACATGTCAGTTAAAACACAACAACCATTTTTAAACGGCTTCAAGTCCTCTTAACCTAGTAACCAGTCCCCAGTGGAGTCGCCAAGCCTGTCGCGACCCGATCTCGCCACCCTCGAATCCCTCATCATCGCGAGGAGAGAAAAGGGGGAAAGGTCGGATTTAGGGGTACTTGATCACGAAAGTTCCCTCACGGCTTGCATTCCAAAAGACGTCATCACCTCGCCTTTTGGATCAAGCCTCTCATGAGTTCCTTCTACGAGATCGCGAGCTCTCCCAAGCTCGTACCCCGCGTGACAGCGGAATGTCGCGATCCATACCCACATAAGCGACACACCTAAAAAAAAGAGTCGAATGTGGATATCGAATTTAAGGGTACTTTTACCATGGTAGCCCTCTCGATAGTACGCTTCACCCATTAGGATGGCATCACTTCATCCTTTGGGCTACTCCCACATCAAGTATGCTAAACGATAGTGAGTTTCATCGAAACTCATACCCCGCGTGACAACGGATTTATTTATATGATCTACTTATTTATCACAACCTAAAAATAGACGGGAGTCGCCACTAGCCTTAACTTTGGGGGTCGGCTAGAAACCCAATCGAGAGTCGGGAGTGTTCCTCGATTCCTACGCAACCAAATATCTAGGTTCGGGGACTTGGGTTACGCTAATATTGCTATTAGCGCCCTTTGGTACCTAAACAGTATGTTGTATTTTTCCTAATATGTCCATGCGTTTCTTTTTACATTTTTGGGATCATCAATTCCTAGGCTAAGTGATCATGCGTGGTTGATCATTTTCATTCAATTCTATTTCTAAAAAAATGAAAAGAAAACAATCAATGAAATTGAAAGCACAAGACATGAAGTAAACAATCAAGAGAAAACAGTAAACCTAATCATGCAATTCTAAAGAATATAAAAGAGAAAACAATCGAGAAAGAAAGGAAACCCGCAACTCGTCGGGCTTTATACAATGCATAAAACCCGAGACATATGTCGGGAAAATGAGCATTACATGATAACAGTCGTAGTGGACATCGACCTTCACCATCTTCACGCCTTCTCCATCTTCGGGATTCTAATCTAAACCTAGCTTAGGAAACTTCTAGCTAAATGCATACAATGGAAAGAGTCGAGCAAACGCATCAAAACAGTCAAAAGCAAGACATTTTTATATTCAAAAAGAGTGACTAAAGTCACAAGGTCTCTGAATCAAATTCTAGATGATATCCCAAATAAATTTCATAGAGACACTATCATCATATCAACACATGAATTTCTAAAAATCTAAAAACAAAAAAAAAAAAAGTCAATCCAGAATAAAGCATAGTAACATGTCACACCGTCATTCTACAACATATTTGGAAGCAATTGGACAAATCTACTATTTCATCTTAAGACTAACAACAACTAGCCACAGAAAAGACAACATTTCTAATCAAATCAACTCCAAAGAATTCTATATGTTGTAACCAAAGGCATTTCATAAAGCACCCATTTATGATCTAAATTCTACTCCATTAGAAGTCAGTTCCTCACCAAGCATGATTAACATCCTATCAAGACAACCAGCTTTTTGTGTTACTTGGATTTTCACCATACGAAAGTACAATTCAAGAGAAAGACAAGCAAGAGAATCTTAACACAATACTTCAGCAGAAAACCAAAGAGAACCACAAAATCTGAAGCTTGTAAACCCTGTGAACCCCTATGTTTTTTTTTTTTTTTATATTCACTTGGTCCATCAGAAAGTATACAGCAGATGCCATAATCAAGTTCAAAGAAAACAACATTATCCAACTCAACATGCATATTTTTCTAAAAAAAATCAAGAGCAGAGATACATCAATCAACCAAAACAATCTATACAAGAACAGAGTATCTAATATCTAAAGTCTGTTTAATAGAAGCATGACTTATGATCTATTCATCCCAACAAGAAAAATCAATTCCTCATCAAACATGATTAAATCGCTGTTTGCACTAATAAAATCATATCAAGACTATCGGTTTTTTTTTAAGATAATGGAGTGCTAGATTCAACCGAACATCACACTTTTCAGCTCTAGCAATACAGATCTCAAGTTGCAAATCAAAATTTTCACGTTTGATAGATGAGTGAACACTTGGGAATTAAGATAGTCGACGGTCTAGAGAAACTTGTTTAAAGGTGATGTGACAAATGGTAAATAAGCATTTACACTACTAAGTCATGTTCAGCAATCAAATTGATTCTGTCGCTCAAACATATTTGGCGAGCAAACCTTTATATGCGTAGTAATTGCTCATCACAGAAAGCAACTCAGTGCAACAAATACCATATCATGCAGGTTGAGTAAGTGAACACAACACTTCCAATAGAGAAAACTAAGAAAACAGTGACTACGGAGGTCAAACCTCAGTTCAAAGAAGCCACCGAAGTTGTCGTATGAGAACTAAGACCAAGCCAAAGTTGGCCTTAGAGATGACGCTCTTCGACCGGCCGTTTCAGCGAGTCAGATCCGGTGCGCAAGAGAGAGCCGAAAGAAAAATCGTTCGAGTCAGAAACGGCGAATGAGAAATCGGAGACCAAAACCCTAACGGATCAAAAGAGAGAGAAAGAGAGCTCACCGATCCGGTGAGCCCGATCCAAAGAGAAGATCGGTTAAGCGTCGTTGTCGTCGCCACCACTGCCACCGTCTTCGCCGATGACAACGCGATTTGAGCAAACCAGATAGAATCAGAGAGAGAGAGAGAGTCCAGAGGAGAAGAAACCCCAATCAATCTCAAAGATTTGGCCTCCAATCTTCGATCCCTCACTATTGGAGGAAAAACCCTAGCCGATCGAACCGTAAAGAGAGAGAACACTCGATCGAGAGAGTCCTCCCGGAGAGAGTTTCCTTCGAGGAGAGAGAGACAAAACCCCTCCCCAAGCCTCCTTGATTGCGTGCTATATCTATGGTGATCACCCAGTGGCAACGACGGAGAGCGGGGCGACGGAGACGGAGATTAAGCCGCCGGTCAGGCTGCGGGTAAGCGAGAAGCTACTGGAAAAAACTCCTTCGACAACCGCCTCCGTGAAACAGGAAAAAACCGTCCTCGAGCATCCTCTGAGGAGAGAGAGCGAGAGATCCTCCCAAGAGAGTTCGTGAGAGCTTGCCGGCGTCCCCAGAGAGCAAGTCCCCGTGAGAGAGAATCGGAAGAACCCGTCCACCCGCCAATTCCCCAGAGAAATGCCAACGTTTTTTCGGCCAAAAACCCTCTGAGCGAAAGAGAGAGAGAGACTGTCTGAGGAGAGAGAGAAACCGTGTGAGGTGTGGAGGGTGAGAGCCTTCCTCCCCCGAGAGAGAGTCCGTCCCTTCCTTTTATATTTTTATATTTTTTTTTTTTTTCTCTCCTTTTTCTTTTCATTTTCCTTATTTCTTATATTCTTTTTTTCTTTTTGTTTTCTTTTCATTTTCATTTTCATTTTATTTTTTTATGTTTTCCTTCATCCATTTTTTAATCTTTTGGGCTCTTTATTCTTTTTTCTCTCTCTTTTTTCGTTTTTTCCTTATTTCTAATTAATTTTTTATCTTTTCATTTCAAACAATTTTTACTTTTGCGAATTGAATGTTTTAAAATGTTGACAAAAATTTCGGGTGTCAACAAGGTGCAAGTCCATTTCCTTCGAATCTCGAGGGATCAAATTTCTCTGGATGAGGGAAGTACTAGGGGTTCTTGTGAGTTGTATAAACCGTCCAAAATGTCTGCAAGAAAAACGCACATCATCATTGCTTGAGGATTCTATCTATTGACTCATTAATAACCATGTCGAAAAAAAGGGTCATAAGTAAACAGTTACCTTCCATCCCTTTGGAATTGTGTAACCAACAAAAGTAAAATCTCCGATTGCCTCTCTGAATGCCCCTTGTGCAGGTGGAGTTAGCCTCATTGACTCACAAGCGACGTTCCAAGAATACTTTATCTTCTAAATATCATCTCAAATTCAGTAATTCACCCGGAACTTTAGACTTTGCAATCTCCATTTTGACATTAAGCAAGTGAGTTAAATATATGCAAACTACATTCAAAAGGCATATTGATGTTGCCATCTTGTCTATAGATATACGAAAGGAAAAGTATCAAAATAACTATAAACCTTTTGTATTGGTACCAATTTAGTTTTAAACTTTTCAATTGGACCAATTTAGTCTTAAACATTTTCACCTTGATACCAATTCAGTCCATCCAGCTAATTTAAACCGGAAATTGATGCATGACTATTGGTGGTCTTATGTGGTACCATGTGGACAAATTTTATAATTTTTATATTTTTTTCAGATTTTTTAATTTCTTTTTTCTTTTTTTCTCTTTTCTTTTTTATTTTTCTTTTACTTTTATCCTTACCCTTGGCCGACGAGGTAACCGGCCGGCCGGCCAACCATCGCTAGCCACAAGCTGGTTGGGGCGAGGGGCTCCGCACCCTTGCTAGCCACAGGCGAGGGCGCGGCTCCCACCCAGATCCAAGCAAGGGCTGAAACCCTCACCCGTTGGCTGGCGAGGGCCTCTGCGCCATTTATTTTAAGGTTTTCTCTATATAAAAAAATTATATATATATAGTCGGGGTTGGTTCGGGTTGGACCGACCCTAAACTCTTAGGACCGAAAACCAACCCGCATAATACTAGTCTAGAAATCCTAGGGCCAATGACCAACCCAGTCTCACTGGGAATCAGACCAAGACCAGTAGAGTTGGGCTAGTCTAGGGTCAATCTAGGGTTGACCCTGAACCAATGCTCACCCCTACGTTTGTTATTTTTTTTTTTTTTTTTTTCAATCCGAAGTCCATCGACGGAATGCCCGGAAATTTCTTTGCGAAGGTGGAAACGGACATTAAAATCATTATTAGGAATTTGGTGCTGGCTGTTATTACGTTCAAGTCAACCAAAATCATTTTATTGTTTTAGTTTTGTTTAACAAGATACATACATACCTATATATATATATATATATATATATATTAAATCTGTATAATTGGCACGAGCAATATATATGATACAAAATTACAATATCTGCACCATCTTGAAATAATAACTTCTGGAGGCAAACCCATGTAATTAGGAAGAAAAATCTTTTGCGCAATTCCTTGTTTTTCCGTAAGACGTAGCACCCGATCTTGATACAATGTGTAACCTTGTATTGGATTATCATTTACTGATGTAGGCAAGTTGTCCTACACTCAAAATAATGCTCCGTTCACCAAAAGCTTGCACCGGCAGAAAGTCTTGACTAGGCTTTGCAAATGGTTTCATGGGCCCTCAAGTAGTCAATATATTGTGAAAATAGCAATATATTATGAGTCATAAATTCTTGAATGAGTGAATCTCATAATAATTTTTAATTATTTGTTATTTACTTTTTTATTGTCCAAAATAGATTGTTGTCCTCGTAGTAAATTAAAAACAGTCACATAAATATTTATTTATTTATTTATTTATTTATGAGCAAAATGAGAAGAAAGTGGATTGATATGGATTGGGTTTTAGTCACAAGTACATAGATAGGTAAACATCTGTGAGGACAATTTCTATCTGCATAAACAAATTTGTTCGGGTCCTTAACTTCACCAATTAATGTAAACTTCGTTTTTGCAGTATATTGTGGGTTATAAATTTTTGAAAGAGTGAATCTCATCATAATTTTTAATTATTTTTTATTTACTTTTTATTGTCCAAAATAGATTGTTATCCTCATAGTAAATTAAATACAGTCACATAAATATTTATTTATTTATGAGGAAAATGAGAAGAAAATGGATTGATATGGATTGGGTTTTGGACACAGGTACATAAGAAGGTAAACATCTGTGAGGACAATTTCTATTTGTGAAAACAAATTCGTACGGGTCCTTAACTTCACCTGTTAATGTAAACTTCGTTTTTGCAGCTGGCCACCTTCGCTCAAAGCCATCTTATCTAGTAGGACCAAAACAAGTCAAGAGGCAAGCCAACGACGACTTAGAACTTGATTTCACGTGGATCAGAAACACGCGTGCCACGCTCGAGAAACTGTAGCCTAGTCATCAGCTGACGACAGGAGGGGCATCAGATGATGAAGCCCATCCGGTCGATAGTCATTTAAATATGGCGTAGCAGAAACGGTGATGAGCAGGAGTGAACTCGCAACACAGATCAAGGCGTAAAAAATTGCTTACGGGTAAGAAATTAGAGAAATCTGTTTCAAAAAAGTTATCGAAGTTGTTTGAAAAATTGAAAAGAACAATTAAAATCTCGGAATGGTGCATTTAATTGGGGCATTGGGATATTTCCAACTTAAAAACTGAACATTATTGATTCGAATATCATCAATTGCATGCAAATTGCTTTGAATTAGAGTATTTGCGTAGGCTAAAGTCCTAAACTTAACCGGTTCATAGGGCTTGAGGTGTGCAGTGCCTAGATATTGAAAAAGAATAGATATTGAAAAAGAATGTGATGCAAACCCTAGATGATGAAATAAAACTCAAATATAATCCTAACCAGCAAAGAAGTTCGAAAAATGAAAAAAAAAATTAAAATAATGGAAAAAAAAATAGACAAAAATAGAAAATTGCCCCCCATTTGGCCTCAACATAAAGCATACAACGAATTTTTAGTATTGGTATCATGGTCTCGTAACTTTTCGAGGATAAAAAATCAAGGTTGTTTTCCCACACGTTATGCAAATTTTTCAAGCCCGCCTTTAGAACTCCTAGTTTTATTAACCATGAGACCACACCCACAATGTGGTTTCACGTGTAGATTTAAACCTTTGGAGGTCTCTCCCCTCTGAACAGATAGATGTTAATGACTACTATTGAAGGGGCCACCGGGACAATAGGATTATGATCTGGCCCTAGCTTTTCACGATGACTCGCACTTCGTTTTCACGCTGACTCACATTTCTTTCTTTCTTTTTGCCTCAAAGTAGAATTTAATGTAATTTTAACTTTTTTTTTAAATAATTTGGAAATGAGGACTTTGGAAAACATTCTAGACCTGCTACGTGGCACGGGCTGAGTAATTTTCTAGAATTTTTGAAGCCAAGTCTTCTCTCACTTTTGACTTTAGTCATTTTATATTTTCTTTATATTTTCGGAGCTACGAGGCACGAGCTGAGTCAAGTCTTCGCCGGCTCTTTTAGTATCTATAATTTCCTACAAAATGAAAAAAAGAAAATAGAATTTGATCGAAATACATTCTATAAATAATACGTCACGATATCACCTTCTAAGATGGAGCCTAGATATGGAAAGGTGAATCTGAATTCGAATTATAACAGTTTGAGAGAGAGAGAGAGATTTCCTTCTTAATTTTGCATTAAAAAAGAAGAAGAAGATTGTGTGCAGCATTTCCACATCCAAGAAACGTGATTAATTAATTACATTAATCTTTAAGATTGCATTACTTGAAGGCGTAATTAGCTCTTTTATCACCTTAATTAATGCTCATTATCTGAAATATCACATAAAGGTTTAAATAAAAATATCTGCAAACTTATATCTTGTTGGTCTTATTTTATTTACGAATCAATTATTTCCTAGAAATATATAAACTCATAATAACTTAAGAGAACCTTCCTAAAAAGGAATGCTATGGACAAAAGACGGGAAAAGTACCAAAAAAGTCCTAAGCATATTGCATTTGATACTAATTCAATTATAAACCTTTTGATTGAACCAATTTAATTCAAAGCATTTTCACATTTGTACCAATTCAGTCTAACTAGCCAATTTTAGCCGATCGGTACTGACGTGGCAACTTTTTTAATAATTTTTTTCTTTTTTTCTTTTTTTTCTTTCTTTTGCTTTTTCTTTTTCCTTTCTCTATTCTTCCTCCTTGCACTTTCCTCACAATGGCTAGCGAGCTTCACCGATTGCGAAGCCCTCACCGACCGTCGACAAGGGTTGTGGCCCTTGCTCGGCCTCACCCAGGGCCGCGAGCAAGGTTGCAGCCCTCGCCCAAGGTCGCGGGCGAGGTGACTTCACCTAGATTTGCCTAGGGTCACTGACCACCACGAGGAAAGTCCACGGGGGAAGAAGAGAGAAAAGAAAAGGTTAAAGAAAAGAAAAATAAAAAAAGAAAAAAATAATAAAAAATTCGGAAAAAATTATTTAAAAATTGCCGCGTTAGCGTCCGGTCATCAGTGGCATCCACGTCAATACCAACTAGCTAAAATTGGTCGGATAGACTAAATTGATACCAATATGAAAAAGATTTAGGACTTAATTGATATTGATATAATAGGTTTAAGGCTTTTTCAGTATTTTTCCTGACAAAAGACAATTACCATGCACTACCCTCTAATCCACAAACTCAAAGCTGACAAGCATTAATTATCTCATAAGATATGAACTCATATTCAACATTATGTATTTTAGAATTTTGGATTGGACTTCAACTGTACAACGATCAAAAAATACCGTTAGTAGTAGTAAAGAGTTCGGAATATTTGGAATTTTAGAATGATAGAGGCATCATCAGAAGGGGTTGAAATATAAGATTATATTCGATAGAGGTAGAAGAATTTTTGGCTGACTACGATAACCTAAGTGATTTCTAGATACTTAGGGATGGTCTTTGTTCGATTAACTTCAATCATTCAATATCGTGTTTAAAAAATTACGGAGGACCAACCATATCTCAACACCTCGCGCACTAAAGTCACTATCCTCTGAATTGGCCCAATACGGATACCAAATATAATTGAATACTCCACCTGTCGGATTCTTCATGATGGAAGAAAGAAAAAGACGAAAAACTGAACTTCTGATAAGGACGCACTGGCTTGGATCGGATAGAAAAAGGGTGTTAACAAATATTATTTGCAAGCACAAGCATTTTAACTGGTTAATATCACATACGGAATCCTATTCTTATTATAGCTAATACTAGAGCAAGATGAATCTCACTAAAACTGAAATAAATAATAATGTTGTTAATGGAAGCAAATTGAAAATTAAAATCCATACCAAAATAGACAGAGAAAATATAGCAAAAAATAGATTTTTGCGCAAATTTTTTTAACTCAGTAAACAGGTAATAGCAATTGAATTTTAAGCAAGTAAAGTCTACGTGGTAAATTCAAATTGCTTATTAACTCATACAGATAAAGTCTTGGCCCTACAACGTGTTGAAGTTGAAACCATCCTTTTCATAATTGAGGGCCATGAGTGTAAAGACTCAATTATTTAGAAGCTCATGAAACATCTTGCGCTCACCACGAACCAATTAAATTTAAAATAATGACCCGTGCAAATGACATTGACCAGGATCAGTCTGTACATAATTACTATTAGCAGCATTTGAGCAAGTGATTTTCAGCTTTCAAGTTGAAAATCCCTTAATCTCCCAACAAATGCGTCGATCCTAGGAGGTCAGTAAATTTAATAAAGTGCAATTACTTTTTTGAACAGTACAAATGTGAACACTCACTCCTATGAGAAACGTGAAGAAGGAGGAGGAGGAGGAGGAAAGAATGATCGGATCAGATCGGATCGGGTCAACGTGGGTGGGACTCGTTGAAACTTAAGTCACAATTAACAGAGAAAAAAAGATCTCTTTGAAATTGAAAGCAGAGAGATTTTATCGGACACTAAAATAGAAAGGACTGAGTCATTCCATGATAAAATAAAACAATTTCCACTCCCACCTAGATTTAATTCAACCAAAAACTATCTTAAAAGCTATGTTCTTGAATGGTAAAAATTAATATATAGTTGGTATAATATATTTAACTCAACAAAACATATTTGACTGGTAGCTTTTGCCTTCATTTTTACATGTCAAATAGAATCTAAACAAGGGATAAGAAGAGATTGCCTCTAGTTTTAACTTTTTCATTGAGATTGAATCAAAATATCATTTGGAGAATCTGATACAAAATAAAATAAAATAAAACTCCGCATACTCTACAAATGGAAATAGATCCAAATTTGTGAAGAAGCTGACAATATTCAAACTCTTTTTTTTTTTTTATAAGTTTTCTATATATGTCTATGTGGTCAATTTTGAATTGAGACTTTGAGGCAGCATTTTGTATGTCTGATTGACGAATTTTTACTTGGTAAGTTCTAAATTCAATGGATAACGACCCTAAGAATTATAAATATTTAAGAATTGTTGACATTAACAACAAAATAAGATAAAATATATTTAAAGTGCATCTACTAATATATGCCCGCAGAAAGTGCGAACCAAATTTGTCTAGATTGAATCCACAACTAATAGAACTTCATTTCATTGGAAATTTTCTTTAATATTATTCTCATATAAGTGAGAAAATACAACCAAAAATTAATATTAATACTGAAGTTGCCATTTTATCATAGCGAGTATCAATTTGCGCTTTTTGGGGGGTGTTAAAAGGAGGAAAATTCTGCATTTTTAAATGGTGGCTGAATAAACATCCCTGGATTATGACGTGGTTCTACTTCGAGGTTTTGGATCAAGACATGATCAATGAAGTTGATAATGTTCTTCCACATTGAGAAATCACTTGCTATCGACTACAGTCTGCAACAAATTATGCAAAATGGCATCAAAACTCGTGCTCTTAAATTATATATATAAAGACAATTATACAAAACAAATGAGGAAAGATATCTGGAGGGACTAAGTGAAAATCTTATTTTTGATCGAATTACATGGGGGAAACTAAAATAAACAGACTCCAGTAGAATGCTGAGTGTACAACAAGAGTACCTATAAGTGAGCTCTTAAAGCTTTTTAAATTATTAAGTACACTAGGCTATCAGTTAAGGGGTCGGAGGCGAATAAGAAGACCATTGGCGGGCACCGGCGATGGATTATAGATTATCTTTTAATCTGGAATGACCTTCTCAAGCTTGAATTTGGTCACTAGATTGTGTATAAAAATGAGTATTTCGAGCCGAGCATATTCTTTTCCAGGGCACATACGAGGTCCGCCTCCAAAGGGAACGTAGGTGAAAGGTGTAAGTCCATTTCCTTCGAACCTTGAGGGGTCAAATTTCTCCGGATCAGGGAAGTATTTGGGATTCTTATGAGTTGTATACACGGTCCAAAATGTCTGCAAGGAAAAAGTTGAAGAAGATTGATGCGCATTGTCATTGCTTGTGGATTCAATGTATGAATTCATTGGATAACATAGCCAAGAAGAAGGCTCAAATGTGAAACATTTACCTTCCATCCCTTTGGAATCGTGTAACCGGCAAAAGTGAAGTCAGTGATTGCCTCTCTAAATGCCCCTTGTGCAGGTGGAGTTAGCCTCATTGACTCACAAGTCACGTTCCATGAATACTTCATCTTCCGGATATCATCCCAATTCAGTAATTCACCTGCGGCTTTAGACTTTGCAATCACCATTTGCTCTGTTGACGTGAAGCAGATGAGTTAAATATTTGCAAACTACATTGATTTTGCTTCAGAAGAACATAGTTAGGTGGTCATCTTGTTTATCAAAATATAGCTAGAACGGTTACCTTTGTATGCTTTCTCATAGATATGGGGCAACGAAGCTAGATAATTCACTATTACAGTGATAGATGTACCGGTGGTGTCATAACTTGCGATAAGCAATCCAAAGATCTTGTTGGACACATCCATTTCGTAATAAACACTACCGTCATCATCTGCTTCGGTAAGCAATCGAGACAGCAAGTCCCTCAACTTTGCATCTTTTCCCTCTGAGATCTCCTTCGTCCTTTGTCTGATAATGTTGAGAAGCTCTTGCCTTATTACTTTTCCTCCTTCAACAGCTTTACTGAATGGCGTCCCCGAAATATTGATAGGTACCGAAGTGAATCCCGGAGCAATACGAGCAAATGGGTCGGCGAATTTCGACACAACCTGAGGGTCCTTGATGTTCATGAACAAACGGCATGCCAAAGCAAAGGTGTAGTTCTTTGTCAAAGGAAAGACCTTCACTTCCTTATAAGGAGACCAGTCACTCTCCAAGTGCTCCCTAGTCATGGAGTCCATGATAGGAATGTAATGCTGGAGGGCCTCGGGTTTTAGGAACTCCAGCAGAAGAAGCTGCGCATTTTCTTGGGGTCATATTTGTTAAACTTCTCCATGGTTTCGGGGAAGATGATGACCTTCTTCATGGAGGAGGGCCACCAGGTGGTGATGTACTTGTCCTGGCCAGAGAACAAGAACTTGTTGCCGGAGGCGCCGCAGAACACGGCCATGTCTTCCCCGAGAAGCGAGGTACGGAAGACCTCCGGGGAGTATTTGGCCGTGCGGTCATTTATGAACTTCTCAGGGCAGCCGCTCTTCGCAGCACCGACAAAGTCTAGGGATTCGCCGATGATGGGCCATCCCTTTTTGCCAGGCGGCAGGTTAGGAGAGGAGGATTTCTTTCGGAAGACGAGGAATAGGAGGTAAAGAGAGATGTAGAAGATGGAGAGGTAAAGAAACAGCTGGTAATAGAAATCCATCTTCTCCTTCTCCTTCTCAGAATGCAGACACAAATACTGAGAAGAAGAAAAAGATGGCTAAGGTCTAGGATGGAGAAAAACCACCAGGATTGGGATCATATATATAGGAGGAGGAGGGGATTGAGGTCACCATGCATTTGGTCTAATTTGACGAATTTTTTAAGTAATAAATATATTTCTAGACCGTAAATTACGTGATTTGACCACTTCCGCATTTAAGTGAGTTCCATATATGCCCATATATTGATCGATCTGAGTTAATACTAAAGATATAATACAAAGATGGAAGAAGAGGTGTTGCACGTCATCAATTTTCACTATGATGACATAAACATTTTTATGTCAAAAGAGTGAGAATTCCAGTACTCAAAATTCACAAATACAAACGGAGACTAGCACCACGGCTGTTGTCCAAAAATGACCGTATTAGACCATCTTATGCATTGTGTTGGTCATTTGTGTTTGGTCTACGTACGTAATTCGGTTAGCCTCATTAACCCTAACTGAAAACATAATATCAAGACTGACAGGAGTAGTTGTTTGTTTTTTTTTTTTTTTATAACCCAGGGAACCCCATAAGCCAACAACCGGCGAGCAAACCCTAGGAGAGCGACTGCAGAACCCACCACCACAGTACTCCAAGTAAGAATTGCCTTTGGGATTCGAACTTCTCCCCTTCATGAGGGGTAGAAAGCTCCAAGCTAACTGCGCCACAACAGGCGGTGGTTGACAAGAGTACTTAATTGTTTATAACGTGAAAATAGCTTAATTCACCTCCATTTGCATGGTCATGGATATAAACTTGGCCATCTTAATTTAGATCCTCTAAATTTAGGAGGAGATATGGTAGCCAAATATATGTATATATATATACACACACACACACATATATATATATATATATATGTATGTGTGTGTGTGTGAAAAGATTACATTTGTCTGTAGTGATTTACATCACGATTGTGTACTAATTGAGAGGTTTGAAACTGGATAAATTGAGCGAATCCACTTTCAATTAATTAAGATGCGGTCTATATCGTAATCTTCTATTTGTAATCTAGTTAATATTTTATTACAAATTTCTATGCTAATGGCCTAGGAAATCCTCTGGGAAGATGAGCATCAACACCTAGAGAAACCTTTTTTGTTGTTTACGATCGCAAGTCAAAAATGACGTGCATATGTAATTTCACATGATGATTAGATGCCGTCCTCTTTAAGCTCATTGGCTTTGGAGAGGAATGTCATTTCATATTGCTTAAAGGTCTGGCATCGACCACAAAAATATGAAGATAATTTTTCAACCTAAAAAGTGAAAAATTATAGCACGGGAGAAAGTTCTTTTAGGGTTGCTTTTGCTTGTTTGGTATGATTTGTCTTTGCAACGTCTTTCCGTTTGTGCAAATCAATGCAACTAAGTTCCATTCCGTCATTGTCCAAAAAAAAAAAAAAGTTTCCATTCCGTCACTTCAAATAGTATCCAGGCGCGCGTTTCGTTGTTGTAAATCGCGCCATCATGACCCGTGTGGTCCACGTTGATTGAAATGTACGGGTGCGAAGACTTTGCTACCCAGGGCATGACATGTGGGGTCAATCGAGATGAATCGCCAGCTTCATGGACACTTTTTAGGCAAAACCTACTAGCGGTTCTCTGCGAAAATCGCCCCACTTTGAGGGTTGCAAATAAAATTCTTGTCAGTAATATTATATTTATTATCTAACATATTTATTATCTAAACTTCTTGACCTAGTCTAGTCTATAATCAGCTTGAAGATGACGTTGGACATTAAGGTGGAATCGACACATGGCTGCCAGAAACCACCTTAGGACTTTTTATGCATTCTTTGATTTATTTATATATGTGGTTAGGAAAAGGGAAATTCATCATATATATCCCTAATGACTAATTAAATAAATTTCACTACAAAAATGCCTGAGGCGTGCAAAGCCTTTGGAAGCATCTCGCGTAGATGTTATTCATCATTACTTCTTGAAAATATAATGATTTTATGCGGGATAGAATATGTTTAATTAGGCCTTTATTTCTAAAACTTGACTCCAGATGGTCATGTGATAAATAGGATGGTCAAAATATAGCTGCCAATAGGAATAAGTAGCTCAGTTTTGAATTTTGTGCAGGACTAATCTTCATTTTATCATTATTTTAATATAAAAATGCGTTCACATGAGTTCAAAGATCGCTTCGCAATCAATCTTTTGAGAAAGAACAAAGAATCGCTTTGCCATTGTAATTTTCTTGGGACTATAAATTAATCACCAGCTTCCTAAGAAGATATCTGATTGTGACCATGAATAAGATGGTAAATTATTTCCCATTTTGTGCGGATTTTATTGGATAAATACATATATTACATGGTAATTTTTTTTTAAATACAAGTACAAATATGCCCAAAAATAATCAGCCTCTCTCTCTCTCAAATTTATTTAGCTTCACTTGTGTTTGGGGTTCTCTGGAAAATGATATGAATCTTCTTTTATGGTGAATGATTAGTATATACATATATATATAATGTGTGTGTGTGTGTGTGTGTGTGTAGGTGTAAAGGAAGCCAGTCGGAAACCAGCTGAAGTGAAAAAAGCGCGAAAATGAAGAGCATTTAATTTAATGTGTCAAGCTATGACCGATAAAAAAATAATCAACTTGTCAAGCATATAGTTTAATGGTAGTTGAAAGCCGAACTAATCCCAGTTTTTCAAGGAAAGAGATTGTTTTTGAGTTATAGTAGTCAGCCAGCATTTTTTATTTTATCTCAATGATTGGTCTTTCGACCCAAAAAAAAAAAAAAAAATTCTCGATGATTGGTACTATTAAAATGATAAAATAGTAAGATCAAGGATCCATGATTTACTTTTGCATATTGTGGGTACTCCATGAATATCAAAGACACTATGTTTTCTTTTTTTTTTAGATTTTACTTTCACATAAATAAATTATATCGAAAAAAGAAATTTTCAACAAAATTTATATCAACTCTCCTAATTTTTTTGTTTTTGGGTCAACAACTCTCTTAATTTACTACATCAAAGAATTTGTCTTTTTTCATTACTCTTGCCAAGATATATTTACACAAAGCGTATAAGACATTATAGGAGTATTGAGGAATATACTAAATAAAGCTACGTTAAAAAGTTATGCATAATGAAGTATTTTGCTATTTTTTTGCAAATAATTTATGGATGATATTATTTTTGCCAATCCAAAATGATGAAATTTCATTGACATTTAAAAAAATTCTTTTAAAGTAACATTTTGATTTAAATTAATTTCATTTTTTTTTAAAATTTCACATTGGAGAATGCAACAAAGAGTTTTTTCTTTTTCTTTTTTTTTTTTGTTTCATCCTATCATCCCATTAAACATATCGTGTATAAAAGACAAATGATTAGAAAAGGTTTGAGGTGATATGCACAACAAATGTGAAAGTTTGTGAATAAGTGATGGTGTTTTAAAATAGTCTACATCAAAATTTTATAGATTGTTGATCCATTAATTTGCTAGACAATGTAGAAAAAATTAAACTTGTTCAAAATTCTTCTTTTCGACAAAACTAATTGCTATAGAAGTAAACTCTAACATTGATAAGAAAATATAGTGCTCATAATAAACAAAACAAAAATATGTAAAGTTCTTAATTATGGCAACTAAATCCTATGTAAAAAGAGAAAAGCTAAAAAAGAAGGAAAGTAACAAAATTTAGAGCTACTACTTTAAATTACGATTGAACGATTAAGGGTAATTTTGTCTTGTTGGTGAAAATTTGGTAGATTTAGTCAAATAAAATTAGAAAGGAAAAGTGTAGAAAGTCATAAATCTATTATATTAATACCAATTTAGTTATGAACATTTTAATTGTGTTATTTTAGTTCTAAACTTTTTAATATACTGTTAATTTAGTTATAAACATTTTGAACTAATATTAATTTAGTCATTCTAACTAATTTTCACTGAATATTGCTAATGTGAATGTCGGACGATTTATGTAGTACCAATGGTGTTATTGTTGACAATTTTTAATTATTTTTTCTCTTTGTTTCTCTCTCTTGTCTTCTTCCTTTTGCAAGTGATTGAGCACCAACCATGGCTAGGTGGGCTAGCCTCGCCTAGCCATGGTGAGGTTGAGCATTAGCAAGGGTTGGCCTTGCCAAATCTAACTTGGGCAAGGCTCACCCTCACCAAGGCTCACCCTCATCGACCAGGCGACACCCAGCGAGGGTTGGCCTTGCCAAGGCTAGATTTGGCGAGGCTGACCCTCATCGAAGCTTGGCCTAGCCATGGCCAGGAGACCCTCAATTCAATCATAAATTTCTCCATTTAGAAGTCGGTTGGTAAAATTAGAAAATTTATGAGTAAATTGATATATGGATAATAGATTTATGAATCATTGAATAATTCACCTATACTAATCATAATTGAGATCACATACTAGAAAGAATTAAAAATGCTGGCTAACTACCAGAACTCAGAAACAATCTATTTCCTAAAAGAATTAGGGTTAGTAACAATCTATTTCCTAAAAGAACTAGGGTTAATTCCACTTTCTTCTTCTTACCAGGTTCAATTCAAACATTGATGCAGACGTTGACCAGAAGAATTACAGTCGGTCTAGGCAATAATGCAGATGAATAATTAGAAAAGATATTTGGTGCCAAGTAAGGCTACGATCATATGTGTTCTTAGGAAGCTGATAATTAATATATACTCCCAGGAAAATAATAATGACAATGAAATTATTTGCTCTTTCTCAAAGGGTTGACTGTGAAACGATCTTTGCACGCATGCGAGCACATTCCAAAATTAACATAATGATAAAACGAATATTAGTCCTGCACACAATTCAAAACTGAATAACTTATTCCTGGCAGCAGCTATTTTTTTACCATACTAATTATCACATGACCATCAGCTATTAAGTTTTAAAACTAAAGACATAATTAAGCATTATGTCCCCCTATCAAATCCTTCAAATTTTTCAAGAGCTGTGATGACTAACATCTATGTTGGATGCCTCTAGACGCTTTGCACACTTAAGACATTTTCATAGTGAAATTTATTTAATTTGTCATTAGCATTATATGCGATGAATTTCCCCTTTTTCCAGATACATACATAAATAAACCGAAGAGTGTCCAAAAAGTCAGAAAATTACTTCTACTTTTCCCAGCCATATGTCAACTCAACCTTCATGTCCGACGTGATCTTCAAGCTGATTATTGACTGGACCACACCAAGGAGATTAGATGCGAAGGCTAATATAATTGCTTCTACTTTTAGCTATCATGTGTCAATTCAACCTTCGTGCCCGACGTGATCTTCAAGCTGACTATCAATTGGACAACACCAAGAAGATTCGATGCGAAGAATAACATTATCGGGGAGATTCATTTTGTGTGGCCTATTTCTAATCTTGAAATGTGAAAATAATCCTAAACCTATTGTATTAGTGCCAAGTTAATTTTATTTTTTTTCATGGTGTCAATTTAGTCTTAATCTTTCTAATTTGGTATCAATTCAATTATTCTGACTAATTTTAACCAAATATTATTGACATGGGCGTCACTTGACTTACGTGACATTGCTGGTGTTAACAATTTTTAATGATTTTTTATTTTTATTTTTATTTTAAAAATATATATTTTCTTCTCTCATTTCTTTTTCTTTTTACGGATGACCAGCCATCAGTCACATGTGATGGCCAAGCCGGTTGGCCTCGCCTGGCCATGGTGAGACCGAGCTTCAATGAGGGTCAACCTCGCCAAATCTAGCCTTGGCAAGGCCAACACTCGACCAAGCGACGCCAACCCTCGCCAAGCGTCGCCTATTCGAGTGTGAGCCTTGGCGAGGGCTCCCCTTGCCCAAGTTAGATTTGTCGAGGCCAACCTTTGCTAATGCTCAGCCTCAACATGGCTAGGCTAGGCTAGCCCACCTAGCCATGGTTGGTGCTCTGTCACTTGCAAAAGGAAGAAGACAAGAGAAAGAAATAAAAAGAAAAAATCATTAAAAAAAATCATTAAAAATTGTCAACAATAACGCCAATGGTATTACATAAATCATCCGACATTCACATTAGCAATATTCAGTGAAAATTAGCTAGAATGATTGAATTGATATTAGGTCAAAATGTTTATAACTGAATTAACATTAGATTAAAAAGTTTAGGACCGTTAAATGATGATGTGCTTTTCAATATTCAGTTTATTGACATTCACATTAACAATATTTAAGCATTGAACAGCCCCCCTGCTTGCCCTCTGTGACTACGGGATTGGGAGTGATTATTGTAATGTCAATTATCATAATATTTTCATTGCATTATTGAAAATATCATCACTTACAGCTTTTTCCTATAATTGAAGGGTTAAAAAAACCAAGAGTTTCATAAAACGATCTATAAAATCTATAAAAAATAATTGCAAAAACTGTAGACATTCAAAATTGCTAAGTACAAAAGATTACATTGGGAAATTGTCAAATGGTTTATGATTAAATTGGTCAAACCAAAAAGTTTATGATTTAATTTGTATCCATACTATAGATTTAGGACTTTGTTGATAATTTTGCCTTTGAACTTGCAATCTCGTGATATACATATAGTTCTTTTACCAATATGCTATCATATGTACAGTGATGGTGAACTTTACAAACTCCAATGTTGATGGATCGACGTGGAGCTTATGTGTTCCTCATTTAATAACCAACAAAACCTACATGAGAATTGAATCTGGATTGAAACCAATTGATAGAATCAAAGTAATCTCAGAGTGACATGGGACTAGTTCCCCTTTCAAAGAGATCTCCTACCAAATTTTATGTGGATGAATGTATATCTTCGTTGACGTGATTGGGCAACAGGAATGATACTGATTTTGGATTCTTGGGAGATACTAGCAAACCTTGCATCATCCCGATTAAGATCATAATCTCAACTTGGCTTTTTATATTTCAGGTCTGTCCATGTTCGATCAATCCATGGCCCAAACAGGATACGGTTTTTGAATATTAACTATTGTTCGGTATCGAATTATTACAAAATCACACCAATCAATACATTTTATGGGTGATTTTAAGAAATTGACCATGTAGAGATTGAATATAAGACGTCTCGATCCACGAGAGAATTAATTTGGGTCAAAATTATTTTAGAAAATTCTCGACCTTTAACTCCGTAAATATAACTACCAAGGATTGTTAGGGCACAGAAACGTAAAGCCGACACGATTCATCATTTAACGGTCCTTTGGTCTTTGCGAAGAAATTTTCGGATTCCATCGATGGACTTGGAATAAAATAAAAAAAAAAAAAGAGAATAAGAAATATATATATCCGATCAGAAATGCCTCAATTCCACAATATGAATGAAAGATTCGGAAATGCCCAGCTTAAGTCGCCCTACTTGGTATTCTATGTCTATTTAATGCTTCGCCTTTGCTGTTGTTGTCAAGTTTGACGAAAGAACCGCAGCGATTTACGATGGAAAGGCGAATTTAACTAATATTAATTTCTAGTGTATCCATGTAATTAGGGAAAAAGATTGTATCCATCTGCAGCGTTAATTGAGTTGTAGTTATATCTAATATCATTTTATTTTCATAACTTCATAACTCACAGCACCTGATCTTAACACGATTGTCTAAATGTTTTGTTGAACTATCATTCTTCGAGGTATGCAAATCGTCCTGCACTCAAAAGAAGGCTCCTTCATTTATGAACAGTTTGCACTAGCAAAATGTTCCGACTGGATTCACAAACGGTTTCATGGATGACCAAATCTCTGCACTCAGTCAAACTCCTGGTTTATAATTATAATAGAAGAGAAAATGGATTGTCTTGGTTTAGGATTAGATTACAAGTACTTTAAAAAGATAAATATATATCTATGAGGACAATTTCTATTTGTGACAACAACTTTGTACGAGTCCTTAACTTCACCTATTAATGTCAACCTCGGTTTTGCAGTTACCCATCTTTCCCCAAAGCCATCTAGCAGCACCATAGTAAGTCAAAGTCAAGCCAACAAAAACTTAGAACTCATTTGACATGGTTCTGAAAAACGTATGTCACTTTCGAGAAGCTGCAACCTAGTCATCAGCTGACGACAGGAGGTGCATCAGCTCACAAAGCACATCTGGTCAATAGTCATTCATTACGTATCATCAACGAAGATGGGCGGACTTACAAAAGAATGTGAACTAAATATCTGATAAAAAAATTATTAAAAAAGAAAAGGAATCACTTACATAATAAACAAATCGATAAACAATTGACTAAATAACAGCTATCCTGAAATTATTTTCAATAATAACCATGTCTTTCCTGACGTAACTAACGCATGATTATGTCATATTTAACATGTTTCACTGTTTTGACGACGGTCATCAAATGCAATTACTCCTAACCGATAGGTGAACAAGTAGAGTATACGAGGGGCACTTGAGAGAATCATGTTAACTCGGCAAAATGACCTTGTAACTTTGGAATAAGGGGTGCTCTCCAATTGTTTAATTTGGAAAACGGCACATATCAATTCTCTGGCTTGGCTGAGTGAACCGTAGATTTTGTACTGCATATGCTAAAGCCTCATAAGATTATAGAATAAACTACTATACGCACATTAATGATATGGACATCCTATGATCATATCATATTTTGTCATATCATGTGACTAAAATTATCTTGCACATCATGAATTTAGGAAAAATTACCAAAAAAGTTCTAAATGTATTACAATTATACCAATTTAGTCCTAAACTTTTTATTTGCCAATTAAGTCATAAACATTTTGTAATTGTGCTAATACAATTCACTCGGCCAAATTTAGTTTGGCGGCGCTAATGTGGGCTTTGATTGACAATTTTGTAATAATATTTTCTTTTTTGATTTTTATTAATTTTGTCCTCCTTCCTCCTTCTTCCTCTTGCTCCAGCAACTAGCTAAAGGTGAGGGCAAGTCGTCGAACTAAGGTAGCTAGCCAATGGCAAGGTGGGCAAGGGTGAGCTTGCTCAGCCACTAATGAGGCAAGCCCTTGCCAAATCCAATGGGGCAACGATAGCAAGGTCGAGCTCACTAATCCACTAGGGCCAAATCCGACAAGGACTTGCCTTGCTAGTGATTGGGCAAGCTCGCAATGAGCTCACCATTGGCCAGCTACCTCAGTTCGACGACCCGCCCTCACCTTTGGCCGGTTGCCAAAGTAAGAGGAAGAAGGAGGAAGGAGGAAAAAAAAAAAGGAACAAATTAATAAAAAATCAAAAATAAAATATTATTAAAAAATTGTCGACTAGGATCCATGTTAGTGCCGACTAGCCAAATTTGGCTAAATAGACTGAATTTGATAATTGCAAAAGATTTAGGACTTAATTGGCCAAAAAATAAGTTGGTGATTGAATTGGCACAAATATAATAGGCTTATGACTTTTTCGGTATTTTCCCCATGAATTTATGGTAGCACAAAAGCACAAAAAGTTTACATTTTAGAAGGCTCAGCAATTACATTTTTAAAATGGCGCAACAAAAAAGGTGATTAGCAGGAGTAAATTTGCTAAACACACTCAGTCACAAAAAGTTCTTTCAAGTGAAAATTTAGAGAGATCCCATGTCCATATTATTGAAATAGTGATCAAAGTTGTCGGAAACATAAAAAAGAATAAATATATAAATATTTATTGAGTAAACAACTAACTTGACAAATTCAATCCCTCAATTTGGCATAATTAGTTGGGGCATTGAGATAGTTCTAATTTAGGAATTGGATGTTACTAGTTGAATCTTATCAAATGTGTGCAGACAATTGTGAGTAAGAGTAAATTGCATAGGCTAAAGGTCTAGACTTTATTGGTTCATAGGGCTCACAAAGTATGTTATGTCATTGAATCATCAAGAAAAAGAAACTATGAAAATGCTAGATGATATAAGAATACCCAAAAATAACCCTAAGTGGCAAAGAAGTTAGAAAAAAACAAAATCTAAAACAACGTAAACAATAGACATAAAAAAATCAAAACGTGCCCCCATTTGGTCATGGCATAGGGCTCAAAATGAATTTTTCACATGGGTATTATCAAACTTGTAACTGTGAAAGCTAGTATGAGCACCTAAAGGGGGTGAATAGGTGTAAAAATAAATCCCCCTCGGTGAAGTGTGCAATTTAAATCAGCAATAGATTATGAAAATGAAATTAGACTCTTATAAACAAATCGAGTTACAATCAAAGTAAAAGAGCTTAGGGAAGAGAATATGAACATAGAGTTTATAGTGGTTTGACTTAATTCAAGCCTATGTCCACTCTTCCGCACTGATAGCCCACCAACTGGATTTCACTATGAACAAAAGAGTTGTTACAGTAAAGCTCTTCCTTGATTTCACAGTGTAGAGACTCTACTACACTTCCTCAAGATCTCACAAAGATATAGACTCTCTTTTGCGTACAAGATTTCGCTCAACAGTTTAATTGACTAAGAACAAGGAGCTTCAGACTTTGGAATTCTTCTATCGCGCACTGCCTCGAACAACTGGATCGTCTTCCTTATATACTCCTTTATGCCATCACACCCGTTGGCACTTACCAAAGGAATTCTTCTAATATACTCGTTAGACAGAATCAATTAGGAAGATTTTCGAGCTATTTGAGGAACATGACGATAGCCCATCAATCTTGCTCGCCCATACAATCAGGATCTAGGTTTCCATAAGTAAAACCTTCCAAGTATACTTCGCCAATCAACGGATCCAAAATCCTTGAATCAATCTTGATTGAATAATGGATTTCAACATGCTATATCCAGCCAAGAGATCTTCTTTAGACGATAGAATCAAATTCTTAACGAAATACTTCGTTTCGGATAAGCCTTTTTCGACGGTTTAGAAACTATCAATGAGGATAGACTTTGAGTCTTGAGTCTGGCAGTCCAGAGGTTTTCAGATTTTGATGGAAGAGTCCGCAAGTCTTCAGACTAGACTGATAGAAACGTTTTGTCAACTTCAAAACACTCAAGGAAGTTTTCTCTAACAGTAACTATTTTTGGATCAAAAGTTATGGTCATTTTAGTTTTTTTTTTTTGGCAAATTTTTCAAGTCCACTAGTTGGATTTTTTGTTACACAAATGCTCCAATTCAAACTGATAATATGGCTATCCTAACTCTTCTTGGATCAAAAGTTAAAAGGGCCTTTTGCTTTCAAATTCTCAAATTTCATTTCATTCCCAATAACTATCCCGATCATGTCACGGTTGGGGAGACAGGTTTAGAGGTAATGCCCAAAAGGCAGGCCAATGGCCCTTACCTTTAATTCCATTTCAAACTCCTTCAACATAGTAATGGGCCCTAGAAGGCAATGGCGGAGGCGGTGACATGGCTCGTCCAACAAATAGAGAGAAGCCCGAGGGAAGAGAGAGAGAGACCTTCTTCTCTGAAATTTTTTAGAAAACATAAAGAGCAAGATGAAGTTTTCTCGAGAAGGAGGGGGAGCAGAGAGCATGGGAGGGAAGAGAGAGGCCTTTAGCATTGAGAATGTCAGGGAAGAGAGAGGCCTTTCTCATTTGAATTATTAGAAAACATAAAGAGGAGGATGAAGTTTTGTAAGTAGGGACAAAGGAAGGGCACAGAATGTCAGTAACAGAGGAGATGATGGAAAAGTAACAAAAGGAAAAAGGAGAGAGAGTGTTTCAAAATTTCTGCAAAGTGGGACTTGCATGGTTCACGTGGCAAGATTCAATCGGACAGACCTTTTGCTGACCTGGTAAAACTAGCCTATGTAATATTTTCTCCCATCTGTACTGTCTAGCTACTATCACTAGGAGTTAATGCAAAAGATTGTGGAGGTGATAAAAGTTGCCTTGTATTTTTGTTGGTGTCGGGATGACTATGCTCGAAAGGTATGGCTTCTTGTATCCTACTTGTTCTTCTAATCATAAAAGCAATGAGAGTTACCTTAGGTGGGCATGTATAGCATATTCATCTTCCTCTCTCTTTTGCTCATTTGGGCCGAGGGAAATTCTCGATATCATTAAAACGAATTAATGCAATCTCAAAATGCATGAGATAAATATATTTTCTTTCAAAGTAAAAATATTACATCGATGATATTATAAGTTTGTGTATAATCTCAAACCTCACGAACTTACATGTGACTTGCATATGACATGAATATAAGAGAAATTCGACTCACACATGATTTGCATGTGACAAAGGGTGTTGATGTACCATTTTGCATCATTTAATCAGGTTTGATTCGGGATTTTGGATGTCAACATACAATTGAATTACTCATGATCTCATAATCATTTAGGTACTAATTAATGAACGTCCAAAGATTACTGACCCTCACCTACAATCATGTCACCATAAGTACAGTGAGGATGCTCGTTTCCGGTGGGGGCCTACATACACCAATCTATATTGTCTAGCTACCATCACTAAGGGCAAAAAATTGTGGAGTTGATAATAGTGGCCTTTGTTTTTTTTTTTTTTGGTTTCAAAGTGACTATGCCTGAAAGGTAATGGCATCTTGGATGCTACCTGTTCTTTTAAACCTAAAAGCAATGTGAGTTTCTTTGAGTGGGTATGTATGGCATGTTCATCTTACAAGCTTGTGAGTAATCTAAAAAGGTCATGAATTTTCATGTGATTTGCACATAATTTGCATACAAGAGAAGTTCGGCTTGCAAGTCATTTGCACGGGAGAAGGAGTATTAAAGTATTATCCTATATCTCTTGACCGGATTCAATTCGGGATTTGTGATCTCCTATGCAATCTACAAATGTTTGTCTCTTTCGGCCCTTTTTTCAATCATTTCCCTCCGCCTCCCTTCTCTCTTTTTCACCCTTTAGGTGGCTAGAAATCATTCACCTACACAATGAGCTGGAAAAGAAAGAGCAACCAATCGAAGAAATAAAAAGAAATATTTTTTAACTCTACACCCTCACCAATAGTTGCTCTTCAAATTGCTTTCCTCTTTTTGCCGATTTCTCTCCTTGAATGTGATTCTCGGTAAGTCAAGGAGATGCCTTTAGGATACAATTGTCGATACCAAAATTTTTGTCAATAATTCAAATATGCATTTTTCAAGGTAAGGGAATTAAAAAAAATATATTTGAAGCAAATAAAAAATGATAATAATCAATAATTCAAATATGCATTTTCGGTCCATTAAAATCGATTCATGCCCCACTAGTCCGTTTGAACTCAATCCTTAGCCCAATCAAGATAACAATTCATATCGGCCACGCTCGGCCCGTGTCCCGCGCCGGAAACTGAGCCCAAGTCGGATTCGTTCAAAAGAATTTGGAAAGGAGAAAGGATGACACGCGTCGTCCTCGCCCGATAGAGGGTCCCACGAATGAAACGTGTCGTCGATTCAATGGATGATCGCATGACGTGGCATAGGATTTGCATGCAATATTTTCTCGACGTGACGAACGGGACCGTAACCTCCCTCCCTCTGTCGTCTCAACCGACTGGATCTCCAATGTAAAAAGAACGGATTTTGCGCCGGGAGTGGGGGGCAGTTTCCCGGACGGTTTCTGCTCTTCCATCGCCTTCCGACGTCGTGCCGGCCGCCGCCGGTCGATGCCAGTCGCCGAGGCTCCACATCTCGCTCTGTTCTGCCCTGTATATTGGCCGCGAAGCGCGAAGCTCGGAGCAGTCGATTCTCTGATGAAACTCGATCCAGACTTCAGAAACGGATCGCTGAGGGCAAGACAATGCCTCTTCAGAAGCGATTCCTTTTGCTCGACTTGCGGCTTCCCAAGTCATCCCTTCTTCTTTTTTCTTTTTTTTTTTCGAAGACGACGGCTCCACGTCGTTCCATGGATGGAGGTAAGTCATCTTACTTTCTCTGGTTTCGATTTTGGTTCAATTGATAGGACCGATTCCTCATCGGCTTTCTTTTCCATCGCCATCTGGACGCTGTTCGCTACTGACCTTCGCCAACCGCCGCTCCCACGGACGCGTCTGGATGATTTCGTTCGGCTCTGTTTCTGGCCAAGAAGCTCGAGGTTCCTAGTTCTCGGTTGAAGCTCTTTCGCTAGCGTCGATCTTCACCGTCGATCTTTCTCGGACTTCCTCTTACTAGTTTACAACCGGTCGAGATCTGGACGCTTCCTCGTTAAGGTAAATTGCATAGTACTCTGTCTCTGTCTCTTACGAACGAAACGAAAGCCCCTCTGTTCTACCTTGTTTTGAAACCGAGATCCATGTTTAGGGTTGTCAGCATTACACGAAAACTTAACTAGTTCTGGTGACTCAAAACTGCTGCTGCTGTTGTTATTGTTGTATGAATTTTGGAAGACAAATTGCCTTACTTCCATGATTCTGCTTTGTTCTGGTGATGCACATGGCCTGATGAACGAAATGTTTCTATGAAGCTTTTGCGAAGTAATTTCTGCTGTTCGTTGATTTGATTATGTGACGATTACTTTTGAATGGCTTGGTACAACCCAAGGTCATCATTCTATTTGGTTTGCACAAGCCAAAAATTATTCCGATGGTCTGCAAGAAGATCAAAAAATACAAAATTGTATCAAGAATTATCTACAAAAAAATATGAGAATATCCTCTGGTGTGGAGGGAATTGCACGCATAGAAATTCGAAAAGAATTGATCTGATCCAAATCATAATTTATATGGGATTCCCCAAAGTTATTACTAGAAGGCAAGACGTGAAGAATAGAAGAATTACAGATGAATGTACAAAAAGAACTTAATTGTGTGAACCGAAAACTCAACATTGCTATTACAAGAATTACAAACCCTTACGGGCACCCTAATATTCTTGCAAAATTTATAGCTGGATAGTTAAAGAATAGAGTTTCATTTTGCAAAACAATAAAAAAGGCTATTGAATTAACCAAACAGGTAGATACAAAAGGAATTCAAGTACAAATTGCAGGTCACCTTGACGGAAAAGAAATTGCACATGTCGAATGGATGAAAGAAGGTAGGGTTCCACTACAAACCATTCGAGTTAAAATTGATTATTGTTCCTATGGAGTCTGAACAGTCTATGGAGTATTAGGCATCAAAATTTGGATATTTTGGGAATAAGAATATTTTCCCTGGCTTTACTCTTTACACTATATCCATTGATAAAAAAAAAAAGAATAAAAAAAAAAAAAAAAAAAACTTTTCTTTTCATGCTTTTTCTCTTATAATGATTATAAATTAGGTTATCGGTTATTAGATGAGGTAAGTCATGCTTACCGAAATTTGCCTCTCTGACTCCCTGTTCTGCCTCAGGGTTCCATGATGTTTATGTGTTCTGAGGACGGTCTGTGGTATAGACAGTTGAAGACGTGAGGTGCAGTCCTTGACTTGAATGCTCGCTCCAGTTGATGTTTAAGGTTTGTGCTTCTAGGGTGTCAATTTTAAACTTCTTTGCTCTTCCTGGGTATGCGTGTTAATCAACCATCGGCGATGTTGATTGCGGTGGCCAGGAACAATAGTGGCAGTTGATAGTCATGTTCCGGCGGCTAATGATGGTGCCCCGGTGATGATGAGAAGTAATTGATAGTGTAATACCGGGTGGTTCTCTGCATAAGGTTTAGGCATGTCACCATGGGAGCACAGGGCTCTCTTTGCTGAAGCTACGGCGCTGCTCCGTCTCTTCCCAACCCTTTTGCATCAGCCACTGCAGAAGAGAAATGAATGCTGTGGCTGATCAAGCCGCAAAAGCCCACGAACAAAATCTCCTCCCCTCCAACCGGGGCCGAGTCCCCCCCTCTCTGCTTTGCTTGATATGTTAAGTACTGAGGCGTTTAACTGTTGTAATTTTGCTGTTTCGTGAATGAAGTTTCCTTTTTACCGACCAAAAAAAAAAAACAAGCATGTAGTTAGAAGAGCGAAAGTGAATACCAAGAAAAAAGATGAGAGTTCGGGTGCTGGGTGAGAGGACCCAGAGACTATGGATTGAAGGGAAAACTAATAAAAAATAATAATAATAAATTTCGAAAAAAAAAAAAAAACGTGGAAAATTGGTTAGAAAAATAGTCCATGATTAGGTTGTTAGATTTTGGTTATAGAGTTAGTCTAGTTTTATGCAGATAATAAATATAGTTTAGGAAAAATTCATGATTCTCTCTCCATTACACATAAGAAAATTAGTTTCTTTAGGAAATTGGGCTCACATAGAATTAAGCTCATGTTTAGATGTAAGAATTAGTTTAATTTTGTTAGATAAAACACATATTTTAGGAAAAGTCAAAACTTTCTCTAGTTTAGATAGAAGAAAATTAGTCTCTTTAGGATATTGGACTCAAATTGAATTAAGCTCATGGGGTTGCTATTCTGAAACTTAATATAGGACTATGTTATATTCTTTGTGTGACTCGTACTAAGTTACTTTACTACACTTTATTTTTTTTCACTCGTTCTTTCATTATTATCTTTGATTGAATTGATTGTGACTCTTTTATGTTGTTTTTCTAAGTTGTATTTGCTTTTCAAAGTTGAGTGGTTAGGTTTTATTCTAGGATTATAATAAAAATAAAAACAGCACATGGATACCTAACTTACGATGAGCGTAGATCAATCTATATTCAGCTGGTTTTAGTAACTCTGACACAATCACATTTGACCTGGTAAATTGGTCAATTTGGTTCTCACCAGGCTTGGCTTTTGACACAAGAACTTTTTAGAATGTTGCAAAGTCTAGTTCTATTGTGGATGATACTAAAAATGTTGGGATGGAAGATGTTGAAGATGGGATAGCCGAGGAGGATGATTGTTCTAATTCTGTTTGTGCTCTATGCGATAATGGAGGTAACCTTTTATGTTACATGTCTTCCTCCTTCAGCATTCTTTTCCTGGTATGTACTTTTTTTCGGTATGTTAATTTCTAGAAATTTAGTGATTAGAATATTATTGGTTCCAATTATTTTGGGCATTCTTCATTTTGATCCCTGTTCTCATTTTAGTCCCTGAACGACTATTTTGCTACTATTTTCATCACCCCAAATGGCATTCCAATGTACTATTTTGGTTTTAGAGGGGTGAAAATGGTGTTAAAGTACTTGTTTAAAGACTATAATTAGAAAACGAAGGTATGAGGACCAAAGAACGTTGAAAATACTTGGACCAAAATTGTAGTTTTTCTTTTAGTGATCAAAGTCTTTCAATTGTTTTGGTGCTATTGTATCATTTTAGTTCTTATGAGAGGTATGTATGAGTGTGTTCTTTATAGTGGCAATGGCAATATGGAACTAGCCATGAGCATAGTCCATTTGCATATTCAACTCATTTTAATAAACACAATTGGGTTTAACCCGGTAAACTAGTCAATTTGATCTGACCATGCTTGGCTTTTAGAAGTGAGTCAACATTGCTTGGGGAGAGAGCTATACCACTCCCTCAACAATATTAGGTATTCCAATTTGTTTGTGCTACTTGTAGCCACTTCTACCATCCTCACTATTTAGCAAAATTGCTCCATCACAAAGATGAAGTTGCTATAGAAAAAACCTAAGCTGCAGGAGAAAGTTCCACATGTCTTGCACATGAATATTGCCTTTGCAATCTAAGTAGGAACATGATCTACAAATTTCTGTATGCAAACAATCCCCAAGCATTACCATAAAAAATGCTTGCCAAACTATATTGTACTAGACTTTTATATTGTTACTTTAGTTTCGTTGGAGTTGTTCTATGTTGCTTCTCATTAGGGGTGATTGGCTCCAAGTTGGGCGATTCCCACCATGAAATTGGGAATTATTCACTAAAAATCGGTTCCAAAAAATTGGAATTGGATACTACTTGTTGATCCCATGGATCCATCCCAAAACCAAATTGTCGGGATGCAATCACTATAGAATTGCATTCAGTGGCGCCATTTTGTCCAATGATTTGGGTGAGTTAGGAGTTTTCAACATCTCTAAAGATGTTTCCAATATAGAGCCTCATAGCGGTGTCCTCCAAACATGAAGAAGAAGCGATGGCGCACACACTAACTCTCTTCAAGTACAATCTATACAGGGCAAAGGAGGAGGAGATGGTAGGTTTGAAAGGAAAAGGGAAGGCGAGGAGCTTGAGGTTGAGGATTGGGACAAAGAGCTGCTTTGCATTGGACAACGATAAATGGAAGGTGTGGGAATGACAAGAGAGAGTGCAAGGCGACTCTAAGAGAAACAAAGATAATGATTATGATGCCATGGGAAGAGAGGACGTAGAGCAAAGCAACAAATGAAGGAGGAAGAGAATTGTTGGAGCCAAAGGGAGTTGCAAAAGACTGGTGGGTAGAATTATATTAATGGGTAGAATTATATTAATCAATAAATGGAATTGCAAGTAAATTGTAAAAGGCATGAAACCACCCCCCGCCCATCCCACTGTAAGAAAGATGCATGTTTGATGCACGGGCTTGTCGGTGTCGAAAATTTGGCCGACTAGTGACTTCATGCATTAAACATGCATTTTTCATGCATTAAACGTCCCTCTTTTGTGCAATGCACATGCATTTTACCAAACCAATTGCATTTAAAATAGTAAAATAAACTAACTCGACACGATTCTGTAACAAAAGATTTGCCAAAATTGTTATATAGCATTACGAACACATATGAGATCCGCAACAAAAACATTTTTTTGTTTTATGGGGTCTCCAATTGTAAGAAGCAGTACATCAGCAAATAAGAGATTCGATCATTTATGCAATAATAAGTTCGGTGTTAGGATGAATTGCACATAATTAGTGAGGGACCCTCTACATTTGAAACAGCTACATAAACCAAATAATTTTTACTTACGCATCAATTCTACATGGCTAGAGATCCAAAATCAAGACAACATTGTCAATTGTTTTAAATGGACAATTTTCTAGTAAATTCCTCAACTCTTGACTTTCAATTCTCTAGTCATTAAGAAAACATGAAGTAAATAACGAGAGGGGTAAAGTAGATTAGCTAATAGTATAATTACTCACTTTGTCATTCTCTATTTCATTGTGGCAATCTTCTTAGTTGGTGTAGACATGTGCACACATAATTCAACTATATCTCCCATATGAGGATTTCGATAGTAGTTAGTGATGGCCTTAGTAGTTAGCACACTATTTGGAATTATTATCTTCTGATTGTCATTTCTCAAGAAAATAGTTTTTAAGATGTTTTGCTCTTTCACCACCATCTAAAACACAATGCATCATGGTTTAGAAACATATGTTTTGAACATCTGTTGAAAACACAGAGTTGTATTTGCTTGTCTACCTAAACCATAGTAACTTCACAATGATCGCTCTTATCAAATGGATGCATTGCGAATAGGAAAATAATCGCTTCAAATTTCATCTTTTAAGAGTTTCCAAATATGAATATCACAAGTAGTAATTGGGAGCTTATGAGAAGCAGAAACATTTTCGCGACAATTCCTAACACAAAAACCATATAATGGCTATGAGGATGCTAACTAGAATGTTCATCTCCAATGGAGCTTGTTAACAGTCATCTTAGTGTCATCCAACTTCGTTTTGTAAAATGATTAAATTGCATTACATCCAAATGCAAATGTAAAGCTTAATTAGTGGACATTGCAACTATATAATTTCAACATATGTCGATAGATAATGTAATCGCTTTATTGGGGTAACTTCAATCGAGAAGATCGTTAGTGCAATCAATTGGTTTCATTATGTCCACAATTTTTAAGAAGTACCAACTAGTTTTTTTTTTTTTTGGGCAATTTGAGCTTATACAATACGGTCTCATTTTGCATCTAAATTAAAATTGGGGATTATCAAAATGAAGTTTTGCTTTACAACCGTCCCGCTTGCATGAAAGCAAGTACTTTTACGTTAAAATTGACAAAACTTTCTAGAAGAGGTTAATATGTTGAAGTTTGGCTTGACAAGTTAGATCAACATTTGTAAAATTTATCTGAAACAACTGGTGTTTTCTAGGGTCACAAAGGGGTTATTGAAATAGATGTTGATATAACCTGTGAATCATAATTCAACATATTAATCTCTTGAAAGTTTAGCGGAGGTTAACATAATAGATCTTGCTCTTCATGCGAGGGGGATAGTTGTGAAACAAAACTTTTTACTAAATGAATATTTTTAGAGTTAAGTAGAAGTACTCCCTAGGCTTAACTTAGATGCAAAATGAGAATGTTTTCAATAGCTCAAGTAGTAAGTAAACTAGTTAGTGCTTTTGAAAAAAAAAATGTAAACATAATGAAACCAATTGATTGCACTAGGCTTGTAAATGCAATATTTTCAAATTGAAGTTATCCCAATAAAGTATTTATAATGTCTTATGCATCTAATGAACTTATATAATTGCTATGTCCATTAATTGAGCTTTAAGTTTGCATTGATGTAATGCAGTTAATGCTTTCAAAGAATGAAGAGCATTAACTTTGACTCCAGATTATATTAAGAATGTTATGAACAAACTCCAATGGATTGTGAACATTGTAGTTGGCATCCTTATAGCCGTTATATGAATCTTTATAATAGGAATTGCCACAAAAAAAGTTTATACTTCCCATTAGCTCCCAATTGCTACCTGTGGTATTCATACTTGAAAATTCTTGAAAGATGACATTTGAAGTGATTATTTTCTTGTTTGTGATGCATCCATTTCATGTTGGCGATTATTGTAAAGTTGATGGGGTCTAGGTACACAAGCATATACGGCTCTATGTTTTCAACAAATATTCAAAATATATATTTCTAAACCATGATGTATTGTGTTTCAGATGTTAGTGGAAGATATAAACATCGTAACAACTGTTTTATTGAGATACAATAACCAGAAAATAATAATTCCGAATAGTGTGCTTGCGACTAAGGCCATCACTAACTACCATCAAAATCATGATATCGGAAATGCAATTGAATTCTGTGTGCACATATCTACACCAATTTAGAAGAATGCTATGATGAAACAAAGAATAACAAGGTAGCTATATTATTAACTAATATACGTGCCCAATTTAGTTATTTACTTCTTGCTAACCTAGCAACTACATGATTGAGCGTTCAAATTTGAGGAATTTACTAGAAATACATCCATGTAAAACAATTGATGATGCATTTTTGACCAGAAACAGGACCTATCATAAGAATATTTTTTTTTTATTGGGGCGATAGCTCTGAAAAGACAGATTCTTGGTGTTAGATCTTTTAGCCATGTAGAAACAATGCATAGGTGAAAATTATATATTTTATGCCAGGAGACTTGTTAGCCCAACTTTTCACATGGATAACACTAGTGTATGTTGTATATACAATTTTTGCATTTAAGAGTATACATTGCCTGTCATCGACAAAGGTATATTAAAGATAGGGCCATCAAATGGGTGGGTTGGGTGGGATTTGGGTTGAGTCGAAAATGATCCAACCCATATTGACCAATTTAACTCATTTTGATTTATTTTCATGCAATGTAAATTTCCCGAGCCAATTTACCAAATCCCATTAATGGTTAATGTAATCTAAGAGAACCAATTTAACCCACTTTAAGCCTTTTTGTGTATATATTACTTGGATAAAAATTTCATGTCAGATTAAAAAAATTTAATTAAACAAAAAAAATAAAATAAAATAAAAAATTGTAAAAATTCATAACTTGAAATGACTTATAAAGAACTTTTACCATTGACATGAAAGTAACATTTGCTTATAAGCACTCTTCTAAAATGCTTCTAAATTTGTTAATTCACAAAGTTAAAACTTAAACTGTGAAAAGAGGGGGACAGAAAAAGAAAGAAAGAAAACCGGGCTTGGGTTTCGGGTCGAATATTCAACGAGGTATGTTCTCTCTCCATCTCTTTTTAGAATGAGCAGCGATGCGTGTGTCTCTTAGTTCTTAGGATGAAACTGACTCATCATCAAAGTGCTTTGTTGAAATGGCACTTAGACCTTTATTTTAGAAGAAACTGTGCCGAGAAAACGGATTATCTTCTCGTTATTCCGTTCGTTCGCAGATCTGCTTATGCCACCGGCGGACCCACTTGTGCTCCCAGCAGGGGCGCTCGTGCCACGGGCACCTGAGGATGGCACGACTGCACCAAGCAGAGGTCAAGGCAGCTCTGGGTACAGCATCACATATGACCTAAATACTCATTAATTATATGCTTGTCTGGATTTATTATTCTGTGATTAACCTCATAGATTACTTATCATATGCTTTTTAAGCCAACGCTGTTGCGTCCATTTTCATGGTGATATCTATAGTGCAACATCTGACTCCATATTACAATATAATGCTGCTTCTGAAACATAACAAAGACAGTATTTATACAGAGCCTTACATGTTGATCTCGGTTCTTCAATCGGTTCAAGCCCGTAATTCTTATCCATTACTGGAGCCTCGGCACCAAAAAAAGCGTGGAGCTCCAATATGACAGCTTCGTGGATGGCCTCTACCGGTCAGAATCATTGGAGATGATGCCGTTGGGCCGCTATACACATACATGTTTTGTTGAACTGATGTCAAAGTCGCTGTCATTAGACATGGCTGTTATTATGTTATGTGGTCTGTAATTACCAGTAGTCTTCTTATTTCTATGACTTAATTATTTGTCCTGGCTCCTTAATTATATGCTTGCATGGATTTTAATCTGAAAATATTAGTCTCGGCTGCTTAATTGAGTTTTATATGCTTGTACCTATTTTAATCTATGGTTAACCTCATACATTGCTTATCATATGCTTTTTAAGCCGACACTATTGCATCCATTTTCTTGGTGATGTCTATAGTGCAGCATCTGACCCCATATTATAACATTATAACATTATGCTGTTTCTGGAACATAACAAAGTAATTATACTGAGCCTTACATGTTGACCTCGGTTCATCAATTGGATAGCAAACCTTGTTTTTTCTCTCCTCTCTTCTGACTTTTTTCATTGGTAAAAATAAAGTAGTAGAGCTGGAAAATGATCAGCCCACATGCTGTTGTTTGTGCTCTTGCCCTCGCGTGCTACATTGGATTCGTTGCGGTTGTTGATGACTCATCAAGGTATGGCTGGTCAGTCACGAGAAGAAAGTCCTTTTCATCTTCTGTGGACTCTAGTAACCCCAGAGATTTACAAGCAGAATCAGGAAATATTAACGCTAACTAAGACTCAAAGCAAAATTGAATTTTGTGAAATCAAGCTTTATCCATCATTTGGCTTGACAATTACGCAGATGTATATTGCCAGTTTCAAAATTGCAGATAAAATGAATAAGTTCTTGACTTTGATAGCCATAACTGAGTGCAATAACCTTAGCTATTCATACCAGGGAAAGTTTAGTTGTGTTGCTCCAAGTTGTACATGACTCTTTGAGCGAATTACCCGTTTCTTCTTAGCAAAACACACCAATCTCGTTCTATTCGATGAATATGAGATGTCAACTAAGATTGCAATATCGCTTAATGCAGTAAGGTGTGGATGTCAATGGAAGTGATAGGGCATTGCTTCAATCCTCTAAGTCATCTCTGCTCATTATCCTAAAACTGGAATATGACCCGTTTGTTTGGCAGTGTGCCTCAGGTATCCTAAAGTTTTTCAGTTGCTTGATCTCTGCTGGCTGCAGTCTGAATTCACAGACAGAATGTGGAGAGACTGCGTTAATGATTGCTGCAAGATGTCGGAATGAGGAATGTGTGAAGGTTTTGGCTTCAGCCGGCATAGACATGGCATTGGTTTGTTCAGCTGGTTGGTTAGCAGAATAGATCTCAGATTAGTTCAATGGACTCTTGGCTTCCAGCAAAACAGTGGAACACAGTGACATGAGATGTCTATTTATGGCTTTATCTGTTATTGGAGCATTTTGGCAGACTTAATTTAATCATTGTGCTGTGCAAAGTGTATACACTTGTGTCCTGGGTTGTTCTTGTTCTCGTCTTCACGGGGGCTGTTATTTGCAGGTGCATGTCTTATGGGATTTAGTGCCCTTAGTCTTATAAAGATGTTCACTTTGGCCCCTTTCTTGCGGGGAATTGGCTGTACAAAGATCACCAAGGCATGGAGTGAAGGTTCTGTTAATGCCAACTCAGAGTCAAGCTCACTTGTATTTTGCTTTGGTTCGTGTGTTGCTTCACAGCTTCTACTTCCTTTTGGGGAAGAAAATTCTCCCTTTCTCTGATCTGAAGCAAACTCAAGAGGTTGGTCCTGTAACATTATGCTTTGAGAAGTATGTTGATGTTCTCTACCTTAGTTTACCTTTCGAGAGAAAACTCTCACAGTTAAAGGTGAATACATGCAGATGTATATATTAATATACATAACCTGTGACAGGTAGCGACAAGAATCGTCCTTCAGTATGGTTGGGGGCCTGACGACAGTCCTGCAATTTACTACCACAGTAATGCGGTACTTCTCTGGTCCATTTTGCATGCACTTTATGATCGTAAAAATGGAACATTGATGATCAATCTCAACACCGTTATATATTGAAGGTTCATATTCCAGCTGGGAATCTTTTATGTGCTTTACATTAACTCAGTTTGTATGTTTCTGTTTCACTAGGTTGCAGCTTTGAGCATGGGGAACAAGCATGAATATGACCCTTTTGAGTGGTTGAGTACCCAAGAAAAATGTAGCGGAGACCACGAGGTTCCGACTGACTCTTAGACTTGGTGTTATGAGCAACTGATTGAGAAACCAAAGACCCTTCTATTGTTAGTGTTACGGAAGAATCAACTCATAAATCCTACCTGTAGATGAGAAACTTCTAACTAACTGAGCCATGGTTCAAAGCGTGATCCTCGATCTATTCCTACTCTGGATCTACGTGAGAATAGTTCTATGTTACGGTGATATAAAGGAGGCTACCATCACAATTTATCTAATGGATCTATTATGAGTATGCTTGTTACTAAAAAGATCAGTGTATATACTTCTTATATCTGCTGGTGAGACAATAACTTTATTCATCATGCCTACAGCCCAGGTACTGTTCGTCAGGGACTAGGGAGCCTGTCCTATCCTTTTCCTTCCTTTTTCAGCCAACGAGATTATAGTCTGCTACCCTTGAAATGGATATTGTTGGGCCAAGAAGTTTCAAACCTAATCAGGCCTCTTTGTTATTGCTACTTGATGTGGCAGCTCCTGTTTTTTTTTTAACATGCTGCATGTCATGCTATATCGAGACGTCAGATATGATAATTGAGCTTGGTAGACCTTTATGAGGAACAAAGCAGATAGAAAGAAGCTTTTCACCTTTTTTCATGTTGGGACAGAGGATTTAGATTATTTGAGAGTCAAAAGCACCTGTAAATGCGGAAAGTCATCAGGTTTCTTGTTAGTATATATCCTGTTGCATGCTGATCTTGTGAAGATAGCATTTGTCTTAGACTTATATATAAATTATTCTCTGTGCAAATGTAATTCATGGCGTGAAAGTGAGTCACTTGTTGTGATTAGAAAATGTAAATCTTTTTTTTTTTATTTTATATGACAAGTGATAGAAGGACTGTACCAACATTCTCCCCAGATATTACTCTATTTCGAGTAATGACTGAGCAGATTATCGTATTGACTTAGTATGATTAATAGTAACGGCTTGACCACTCTCTATACAAATTACCCAATATTCCTGTGGGGAAGAAAGAAGTCCTCTGCATGCATCCGTAAGAATTTGAAAGAGAAGATGGTACACCTATTACAGACAAAAGATAAAATTCCAAACCGATACACTCGTCAATCCGTATTTCACATAACTCAGTAATTTTATAGTAAAATTTAATGGAAACTTGTCACACCCCAAAAACTACAAAGAATGGGGATGACACGGCCGTCCTTCTTTACAAAAGACGCAGCCTCAAACACAACCAACAAACTGATATTAACTTATATATAAATATCAGATAAACCTTCAAATTGGTTGCAACATCGAGTTTCTATAATCCATCAAAAAGAGAAAAGATATACTTCAAAACTTAGACGATTCCACTAGTAAGGATCATTTGCACCACTTCCTTAAACCATACCAAAAACAAAATAGAACTCCCCAAAAGTTTCGCACGATGGCGCACTCGCTCTATTCGCCACTAGCTGAGGAACCTGAAAAGATTAAAGGAGGAATGGGATGAGCAACCACAGCTCAGTGAGTAGTACATATCTTCTAAGCAGATCGAACAACCACTATGCATGTATACAAAACAATACCAAACTTCGTAAGCCAACTCAATATATAAAATAAGTATTGAATCTTATAAGAGTTATTTCTTATCATCAAGATTTATAGTAATATGGAAAACTCATTTGAATCGCCATCAAAATTCAAGTATCAATGGTCGAATCCATTGAATAATCTCCATCAAAAACACATATCAATGGTCTATCCATTGATCAATCTTTGCTCAATAACTAACCATGGTCACGACACAACGCCCTGTGACAAGGCGACCAAGATTCCCCCTTGGCAAGGTCTCCACCTATAAAGCCGGTGGCTAGGCCCGAAAGGATATCCTAAACTTTGGTATGCATACCCCAAAAACCTCTCACTAGGTTCACAGTCATATTGAGCATAAATAACCAATCTCCAATACCAGAAATCCAATCCAAAAATCAATAACTTAAACCAAACAAATAACATTTTACAACATAGCCCATCATCCATTTCATATCCGTTTCTCAAATCATCATAAACCTTTTTATAAATCAGTCGCAAAGCAATTGCATATATGTTTCTCCACAAACCTTGTATAACGTGCTTTTCAAAGATTCACAATCAACCAAAAGGTAGCAATTGCTCGATCTAGCTTTTATGCAATAAAAATGCCCTTCTCAATTCAATATATATACTTTAAGACATGATTTTATAAAACCAAAGAAGATATAGTACCACTCACCTTATCGTCTACGACCAAACGACAAACGATACTTGTATCGTCAAACTCAAAGCCCTATCAAATAACCGAAGAATAATGTTAAAATCTAATAAAATTCTATCTCGACTACAAAATGACTAAGTTACGCCTTAACTCTAACAAAAGGACTTCTGTGCACTAACAAGTCGCATAACCAAAGCGATTGTTTAAGCCATTCGCAACATGAAGTTTAAACGCAACTTGATCAAGCCTTAAATTTTTCTTCCAAACCCCGATCTGAATGTACTTATATTCAATAGAGAGCCATTGACACATATTACAAGAATCCCAAATTGGCCATCCCAAAATCAAGCCGAAAAATGACAAAATACGGGCCCAAAGCTGCTGGACGCGTACTATTCACTGCGCGCGGGAAACTTTGAAATTCTGTTTTGGACAAACCATAAGCTCAAATCACGATCCGTAAAATCCCACGGCTCCACAACACCCTAAATTACCATTCTTGCGAAAATATGCGGCTCAATGACTCCAAAATAAGACTTCAAAAATTTCGATTTTAACTTCAATCGGACAAACAAGGGCTTGATCTCTTACCGGGTGCTGTGTTATGGAGTCAAGTCGGCTTGGCGAGGCATCCGAGGCGTGCATGTGCCAAAACTTCTTTCTTTTCTTCCCTTTTCTCTTCTTCTTCTTCTCCTTCTTTTTCTTATCTTTTTGGTCGAGGAAACTCTCAGTTTCTGTTTAACCGAACCCTCTCCCCTCTACTTTTTGCTTTAATGACTTTTCGGTTTCTTTTTCAGTTTCTTCTTTTGGAGCATTTAAAACTTCTTTTTCTGTTTCTTCTTTTGGGCAATTTAAAACTTCTTTTTCCGTTTCTTCTTTTGGGGTCCACTAGCCTAATGTTACATTCTACCCACCTTAAAAAAATTTCGTCCTCGAAATTTACATATACTTCAATCATGAAACAAGTGAGGGTATTTGTGTCTTGCCTCCTCCTCGAGTTCCCAAGTAGCCTCTCTCTCGGTGTGGTTTTGCCATTGTATTTTCACATAAGGAATAGTTCGTCGCCGCAACACTTGATCCTTTTTATCGACAATGCGAATAGGCTGCTCCTCATATGTCAAGTTCTCCCGTAATCTCAATGGAGTAAAGTCTAGCACATGTTCAGGATTTGGCACATATTTCCGCAACAAAGAGACATGGAACACATTATGGACACCTGATAGTGCCGGTGGCAAAGCCAATTTATAAGCGACTTCACCAATTTTCTCTAAAATCAAGAATGGTCCCACGTACCTTGGACTTAACTTCCCACGTGTGTCAAATCTCATTACACCCTTCGTAGGAGAAACTTTTAAGAATACGTGATCCCCCACATTAAATTCTAACTTGCGTCTTTTCAAATCCGCATAACTTTTCTGACGACTTTGAGCCGTTTTGAGACGTTCCCGAACCAACCTAACTTTCTCTTCTGACTGTTGAATGAACTCGGGGCCAGTTAGTCTTTTCTCACCAACGTCGTCCCAACAAATAGGACTTCTGCATTTTCGGCCATATAAAGCTTCAAAGGGTGCCATCTTAATGCTTTGGAGTGATAACTGTTGTTATAAGAAAATTCCGCCAAATGTAGATGTTCATCCCAAGAACCGCCGAAGTCAATGATGCATGATCTCAACATATCCTCTAATGTCTCGGATCGTTCTTTCCACCGTCCATCTGTTTGTGGATGGAAAGCTGTACTCAAGTTGAGTTTAGTGCCCAATGCTCCTTGTAAACTCTTCCAAAAGTTAGACACAAACCTAGGATCCCTATCGGAAACAATGCTTCTTTGGAACTCCATGAAGCTTCACTATCTCATTAACATATCGCTTTGCCATATCTTCCATTGAAAGGCCAAATCGATATGACAAAAAGTGAGCAGACTTAGTCAATCGATCGACAATCACTCATATAGCATTCTTACCACTTGGCGTCCTTGGTAGACCAACTACAAAGTCCATGGCAATATGCTCCCACTTCCATTTAGGTATCTCTAGAGGTTGCAACTGTCCACCTGGTTTCTGATGCTCAATTTTCACTTGCTGGCAAACTAAACATTGATCGACAAATTTTACAATATCCTTTTTCATGTTGATCCACCAAAAGTTTTCTCTCAAGTCCCTATACATTTTAGTGCTTCCCGGATGAATTGAAAATCTAGTACTGTGAGCTTCTTGCAGGATCTCCCTTTTTAGGTTTGAGTCCTTAGGAACACATAGTCGACCACGAAATCACAAGGATCCATCTACATGTAAACTAAAATCCGCTTGTCTTCCAGCTTCCATACCTTATCTAATTTTTTGTAATTGTGGATCTTCATTCTGTTTCGCCTTAATTCTATCAATCAACATAGGTTGTACTTGAAGATTAGCTAATTGAGCACCAAGCTGCTGCACCAACACCTCCAAGTCTAACTTCCTCATATCTTCAAGAATAGATTCTTGAGAAGTGAGCAAAGCTGCCATATTTCCAAAGGATTTACGACTCAAAGCATCCGCTACCACATTAGCTTTACCCGGATGGTAATTAATGGATAAGTCATAATCCTTCAACAGTTCTAGCCATCTTCTCTGCCTCATGTTCAGTTCTTTCTGAGTAAAGATATACTTCAGACTCTTGTGATCGGTAAAGACTTCACATTTTTCACCATACAAATAGTGCCGCCATATCTTCAAGGCAAACACAACCGCTGCTAACTCCAAATCATGAGTGGGGTAATTCTTCTCATGTAATTTCAATTGTCTAGAAGCGTAGGCAACAACTTTGCTATTTTGCATAAGAACACAACCCAAACCTTCTTTGGATGCATCGCAGTAAATTACGAAGCTGCCACTTCCAGAAGGTAAAGTTAGAATAGGAGCCGACACCAGCCGTCTCTTCAACTCTTGAAAACTGCGTTCACATTGGTCTGACCATTCAAATTTAACTTTCTTCTGAGTTAGACGGGTAAGTGGACTAGCAATCTTTGAGAACCCCTCTACAAATCGACTATAGTAACCGGCTAGCCCAAGAAAACTTCTCACTTCTGTAACATTTGTTGGATGATTCCACTTAACAACTGCTTCAACCTTCTTTGGGTCCACTAATATGCCATCTTTCGAGATCACATGACCCAAGAATTCTATATGATCAAGCCGAAGTCACACTTACTAAATTTGGCATACAACTTCTTTTCATGCAAAGTTTGCAAGACAAACCTCAAGTGTTGTTCGTGTTCCTCTAAACTCTTCGAATATACTAGGATGTCATCAATGAACACCACAATAAATTTGTCTAGATATTCCACAACACCACTGTTCATCAAGTCCATGAAGGCGCGAGGTGCATTTGTTAATCCAAAAAAGGCATGACGAAAATTCATAATGGCCATACCTTGTTCTGAAAGCAGTTTTAGGCACATCATCTATCTTTATCTTCAATTGATGATACCCAAAACGAAGGTCAATCTTGGAAAATACCTGAGCTCCCTGAAGTTGATCAAATAAATCCTCAATCCGGGGCAAGGGATATTTGTTTTTGACCGTTACCTTGTTAAGCTCTCGATAATCTATGCAAAGCCGCATACTACCATCCTTCTTTTTCACAAATAGAACAGGAGCTCCCCAAGGTGAAACACTTTGGTCGATGAAACCCTTATCCAAAAGCTCTTGTAGCTGCGTTTTTAATTCTTTCAATTCGGTGGGTGCCATCCGATATGGTGCCTTAGAGATTGGTCTTTGTACCGGGCATCAATTCAATACCAAACTCAATTTCTCTATCAAGAGCAAGCTGGTAAATCCTCGGGAAATACACTTGGAAACTCTCTAACAACAGGAACATCTTCCAACTTTACTATGGCCTTACTTGTGTCTTTTACACAAGCCAAATAACCATAGCAACCTTTTCTCAAAAGTTTCCTTGCTTGCAAAGCCAAGATCAACCTTGGAGAAGTGTTTTGACAACTTCCCGAAAAAGAGAATTCGGGTTGATTCGAAGGTCTAAAGATCACTTTCTTTGAAAAACAGTCAACAATAGCACGATAGGTAGATAACCAATCCATCCCTATAATAACATCGAAATCTTGAATATTTAACTCCACTAGATCCACAGGCATTTCAACATTGTTAATCCGAATCACACATCTCTTGAACACATGATGACCAACTAAGAAATCGCCAGTGGGAGTATCAACACACAATTCACATTCAAGAGGGTCAGGCAACACATCAAGCTTCTTTGCAAATTCAGTTGAAATGAAGGAGTGCGTAGCACTGGGTCAAATAATGCATAAGCACAATGCGAGGCAATAGAAATATTACCTGCAACAAGCTGCGTTAGATCTTTGCCGCATCCTCCTTTGTCATTGCAAAAACTTTCCCACTTGTACTTTGCCTTTGTTGGTTCTCTTGGGGCCTACTAATGAAAGGGGTATTCCTCCGCCTGAAACACTGGTGTACTAGGTGCCCTTGTCGCCCACATAGATTACATGATCTATTGCCAATAGGAGGATTCCTTCGTGTAGGACAATCTTGCAGCATGTGTCCCGCTTTCCCACATGAGAAGCATACTCCAATTTTCCGATAACACTCACCGTGATGATAATTTCCACATGTATTACAAGGGCCTTGGTTACTTGGATTTTTGAACCTGTCCTGGCCGGTGAAACCTCTTCGCCTTCCACTACCATCGGTATGGCTACCTTGCACATTTGTGGGCTTAAACCTTTTTGGGTTGAGGCGCTCCTTGTGTGCGATGCTTCAGAATGCTTTGTTCCACCTTGATTGCTCGTTCTAGTACATCCTTATAAGTTGTTAATACAAAAGGTGCAAGTGCGGAATTAATCTCAGGTCGGAGCCCTCTTAGGAAATGATCGGCCTTATCTTCTTCATTTGCTACCAAGTGTTCGGCAAATCTACTCAACTGATTAAAGTGGACTGAATATTCCAAAACTGTGGAGTCACCCTGAGATACATGTACAAAGTCACCCTTCATCTTTGCCGGAATGACTTTGGGAAGAATTGAGCATTGAACACCTTTTAAAGTCCTCCCGGATATAATAACATCCCTACCTCCAAGACTTGGCTTCATTCCATCCCACCAAAACTCTGCTTCACCTTCCAGGTATTGGGTGGCAAATTTAACTTTTCGATCCTCGGGAACCTCTTCAGCTTCAAAGATCCCATCAATCTTTTTAATCCAACGCTCGGCCGCGAGAGGATCGGCTTTCCCATCAAAAGTGGGTGGTTTCGCCTTTCTAAAATGGGCAAAAGTGCCTGAACCAGTCGCTCCATCTCTAGTTAATTCCTTTGCTTGGCGATACCAATGGATCATTGCTTGTTCAAATTCAGTTGAACGGGTTGGCTCTTGATCCTCTTCTCCGACTTCGTGCAAGTCAGGACTCCTATCATAGTGGTCCTCAAGTCTCCTTCTCAAAGACGCACCTCGAGAAGCTTAAGGCATGTCTCTAGCCTCAGGGGTAGCGACTCGCTTGCCTTTGCGACTCCTACGAAGCGAGGCAAGTGTCTCAGAGTCGGTACTCATGATCACCTGAATCCAAGAATGAAACTACATCTTATAATCTAGAAGACTAACGCAAAAATAAAATCTATCACACAACCTCACAACGTCCCATAACTACACCCAAAAAGATCAAAACTTAGGCTCTGATACCAAAAATGTCACACCCCAAAAACTACAAAGAATGGGGATGACACGGCCGTCCTTCTTTACAAAAGACGTAGCCTCAAACACAACCAACAAACTGATATTAACTTATATATAAATATCAGATAAACCTTCAAATTGGTTGCAACATCAGAGTTTCTATAATCCATCAAAAAGAGAAAAGATATACTTCAAAACTTAGACGATTCCACTAGTAAGGATCATTTGCACCACTTCCTTAAACCATACCAAAACAAAATAGAACTCCCCAAAGTTTCGCACGATGGCGCACTCGCTTTATTCGCCACTAGCCGAGGAACCTGAAAAGATTAAAGGAGGAATGGGATGAGCAACCACAGCTCGGTGAGTAGTACATATCTTCTAAGCGGATCGAACAACCACTATGCATGTATACAAAACAATACCAAACTTCGTAAGCCAACTCAATATATAAAATAAGTATTGAATCTTATAAGAGTTATTTCTTATCATCAAGATTTATAGTAATATGGAAAACTCATTTGAATCGCCATCAAAATTCAAGTATCAATGGTCGAATCCATTGAATAATCTCCATCAAAAACACATATCAATGGTCTATCCATTGATCAATCTTTAACTCAATAACTAACCATGGTCACGACACAACGCCCGTGACAAGGCGACCAAGATTCCCCCTTGGCAAGGTCTCCACCTATAAAGCCGGTGGCTAGGCCCAGAAGGATATCCTAAACCTGGTATGCATACCCCAAAAACCTCTCACTAGGTTCACAGTCATATTGAGCATAAATAACCAATCTCCAATACCAGAAATCCAATCCAAAAATCAATAACTTAAACCAAACAAATAACATTTTACAACATAGCCCATCATCCATTTCATATCCGTTTCTCAAATCATCATAAACCTTTTTATAAATCGATCGCAAAGCAATTTCATATATGTTTCTCCACAAACCTTGTATAACGTGCTTTTCAAAGATTCACAATCAACAAAAGGTAGCAATTGCTCGATCTAGCTTTTATGCAATAAAAATGCCCTTCTCAATTCAATATATATACTTTAAGACATGATTTTATAAAACCAAAGAAGATATAGTACCACTCACCTTATCGTCTACGACCAAACGACAAACGATACTTGTATCGTCAAACTCAAAGCCCTATCAAATAACCGAAGAATAATGTTAAAATCTAATAAAATTCTATCTCGACTACAAAATGACTAAGTTACGCCTTAACTCTAACAAAAGGACTTCATGCACTAACAAGTCGCATAACCAAAGCGATTGTTTAAGCCATTCGCAACATGAAGTTTAAACGCAACTTGATCAAGCCTTAAATTTTTCTTCCAAACCCCGATCTGAATGTACTTATATTCAATAGAGAGCCATTGACACATATTACAAGAATCCCAAATTGGCCATCCCAAAATCAAGCCGAAAAATGACAAAATACGGGCCCAAAGCTGCTGGACGCGTACTATTCACTGCGCGCGGAAACTTTGAAATTCTGTTTGGACAAACCATAAGCTCAAATCACGATCCGTAAAATCCCACGGCTCCACAACACCCTAAATTACCATTCTTGCGAAAATATGCGGCTCAATGACTCCAAAATAAGACTTCAAAAATTTCGATTTTAACTTCAATCGGACAAACAAGGGGCTTGATCTCTTACCGGGTGCTGTGTTATGGAGTCAAGTCGGCTTGGCGAGGCATCCGAGGCGTGCATGTGCCAAAACTTCTTTCTTTTCTTCCCTTTTCTCTTCTTCTTCTTCTCCTTCTTTTTCTTATCTTTTTGGTCGAGGAAACTCTCAGTTTCTGTTTAACCGAACCCTCTCCCCTCTACTTTTTGCTTTAATGACTTTTCGGTTTCTTTTTCAGTTTCTTCTTTTGGAGCATTTAAAACTTCTTTTTCTGTTTCTTCTTTTGGGCAATTTAAAACTTCTTTTTCCGTTTCTTCTTTTGGGGTCCACTAGCCTAATGTTACAAAACTAATGGCGGGGAGATTTTTGTATCAATTGGGGGTTTTTTAAGATCAAAAAATTAGTTTTGAATAAATTTGTTACATATGTACTAATCTAGTGTTTTTCATAATATTAAAGAACAAAGTTTTTTTCATGCAAATTATATACACCATCCTCTTTGTACGGTCTTTTGCATAAGATTTTGATTTAAGTGTTGGTACATAGAGGTGAGTAGCTTGAGGGTTGGTCCTAGTGTTCCACTTAGAACTTTAAACTTATTAATCACATTTGATTTTAAAATTTTTGGAACTTAGAACCTATCCTACTTGCTTAAGCCTATTTCATTCCAAGTTTCACCTGCATTTATAATTGAACAATTGCATTGAATCATTACCTTAAAAATAATTTTTTGCCGTTTCAACCCATTAATCATAATTTATATTTAGACATACGAAGAATATAAAACATCAACAAGTAAAAGCCTCGATCATGTTTAAGTAGAAAACGAAAGCTTAAAATAGTGGTTTCAAATAGGGGTGTGCATGCCCTAGAATCGAGAATCTCACACTAAAGACTGGTTCCGAAAAATTAGAATTGAGAACCACCCTTTTCGGTATCCAGGTGGATCGACAAACATCAACTAAATGTTGCCAATCTAGACTTGCGCAAAGAGAATGAGAAACCAAAACTGGCAAGGTAATGAGGACAAATTTGTGCACTTAATGCTGTTGCAAGGAACAAGTGGGCAAATTTGGCACTTTAGTACCACGATGAGGATGCGCAAGAAAAAATTCATCCGCGTTTCTTATTCACGATTCACTCATAATAACATTTTCTCGACTAAGATGAAGGTCTTTGATTTAGAGATAAGAAGTTTTGGAACCCTCTAGAGGAAAAGCATAACAAATAAATTTAGACAATTACTTGTTTTACTTGATTAAGCTAGATAACAATCCAATCATGCTCATCTCTTTTATTCAAGTCAAAGCAATTGAAAAGCTGCAGTACTAACTCAAACTAACAACACGACTTCTCATATCTCAACCACAAAGCAAAGAAATTCTCTATCCACCCCAAGAATGTTGCTACCTTCCACGTGAGAAGCATGCAAATAAGGTAATACCATATCGGAGCCCTAAACAGAGACTGTGAGAGCTTGAGCAATTTTGGGAGAGACGAGATGGAGAACTGAGAGAGAATAATGCAATTCCTAAATTTGAGATTTATTGATTTTGACTATATTAATATTAAAAATTAATATATTATAATATAACCGATTCGGTCCATGTGAATGGATCCGTCCAATGAATCGGGAACTGGACCGGTATCCACGAGTTCTCATAAATTGGAATTAGGAAGTGGACCTGTTCCCGTAAGAACCATCGGTTCGGGCAGGTTCGGACGAGTCCCGCTTCCTTTGCACACTCCTAGTTTCAAATTATATATTCATCATCGGATGCCATTTAATATTATAAGATTGAGCAAAGACATAGAATAAGAAAGATAAAAAGAAACTTATTTCGGGTTCTTAGTAATTATAGATTTTAGTTATGCATTCCATCCATTGGAACAGATTCCCAAATTTCTAAAAATCGAAACCCGTCCTCAGTATCCTAGAACTTAGAATCATGCTGGTTATTCGTTTATCGTTTCGATCCTAAAATTATGTTCACCCATACTTTTATGCACTAATATTGAAATACATACTTTGAAAATTAATAGACTTAGAGTATGATTGAGAAAATATTCACACATCAATTCCAATATTAACGAAAAAAAAAACCTGAAAAAATAGACGCTCCTCAGCTTGAACGCTCGGTAATTACAGTTTCACCCTCCGCCGTTTCTTCCCGGCTCTCTCCGAAATCCCAGAAAAACCACTTTCAGCTCCGGTCCGGCACTCCCGGAGAGAGAAAAAAACCACTTTCAGCTCCGTTCCGGCACTCCCGAAGAGCTCTCTCTCTCTCTTCATCGCAATGCCCTCGCGCGCTGCGCATTCCGCTGCTTAGAGCCATGAACTCCGTCGCCTCCTCCATCGCCACTCCACTCCTCTCGCCGCAATCCTGGCGGCCGTCTCCTCCCCTGACGCGCTTCCGCTTCGCCTTCGCCTTCGCCTCGAAGCCAGTCGGGAGGCAACGGCAGCCTCCGAGATTCGCCGCCCGCCTGCAGGCGCTCCGGCTCGCCGAGCCTTTCCGGGGCTCGAAATGCGGCGGCGGGGGAGAGGAGGCGCCGCCGGTTCCGGAAGAAGCTTCCGAGAGCTTGGGTCGAGTGATCCAGTGAGCGGTGAAGCCGTTGGCTTGCGCGGTGTTCTTCATAGCGGTAGGTTTCGCTCCGTTTCGCCGTGTTCAGGCCCCTGCGGCTGCGGCGGCGGCCATGGCGACGGAGCTGAATTTGGAGAGAGTAGAGGAGGGGTCTGAAGCGAAAGGGCACGAGTTTTCGAAGTGCACGAAGAGATTGCTGGAGAAGGTTTCGGTGGTCCTGAGATGTATGGATGAGATTAGGAGAGGGGAGGGGCGCGTGAAGGAGCTGGAGGCGGCGATGAAGGCGGGGAAATCGGAAAAAAAGGGCAATTGCAGGAGGGGATATTGCGTGGCATGTACGAGGAGCTGAGGGAATTGAAGAGAGAGAAAGAAGGGTTGATTAAGAGGTCAGAGGAGATTGTTGATGAGGCAATGAGAGTGAAGAGGGAGAACGAGAAGACGGCTGCAAAAGGGGGTGAATTTGAGGAGACCTTGAGCAAATTGGAGGACGAGTATGATAGAATTTGGGAGAGAGTTGGGGATGTTGAGGATAGTATAATGAGGGGGGAGACGGTTGCAATGAGTAGTGGAGTGAGAGAGATTTGTTTCATAGAGAGAGAGAGAGAGAGTGTGTGAAGCTCTGGTCGAGAGATTCAAGAGGGAAATTTGGCGAAAGAGTGCCTCAAGTAGGCAAAATTTCTGCAGCCCCTCATTTGTTGTGAGTCCCAATACTACAGACACAGTTGGATTAGTGCTAAGTACAGATTATAGGGGCAATTGTTGGTTCAATATGCTGATACCACAAGGCTTTCCCCATCATTGCTGCATACATTTTAATTAAATATTTCTCAGTTGTTCTCGGCACTATGAATAGATTGGCAGGTTTCCAATTTAATGATGCCAACTTGCTCGAAGTGTTTCCACCTTCTGTGCTCTTTCTATGCATATCTACTTTTGAGAATGGGCTACCCTAGTTTGAGCAACTCTTTTTCCTTTCCGAGGTAAATGAGCATGCTTCTTCATCTTGAGCAAAATGTTTCCCTTTGTCTGAAGTGTGCCATTAAACTCTGAAACCAAGCTTTCCAAGTCTGATATTCAGAAAGATCTGAAAAGTGCTCAAAGGAAGTACCTGGAACAGATGATTCTGCCAAGGATTGTGGAGACTGAAGATTTTGGTCCTCTCTTTCATCAATATTCAGTAGATTTTGCTTTTCTTATAAAACAAGGCCTTAAAGATTCTAGGGAACTGCAGAGGAGTCTAGAAGCTCGCATAAGAAAAAGCATGAAGAAATTTGGTGATGAAAAGCGTTATATTGTAAATACACCGGTTGATGAAGTTGTCAAGGGTTTTCCTGTACTTGAGTTGAAGTGGATGTTCGGGGATAAGGAGGTCGTGGTTCCCAAAGCTATTGGGCTTCGACACTGATTACGTTCACATATCGAACCGAGGCAGGAATCGCAGATTCTCGCAATTGCAATTGGAGATGGATCTGAGTCAGGAAAGAACACCAGAGACATGGCGACCAGACTGATGGCAAGGGTGATGACCCCTTGACCCAATTCCGCGATAAATTGGACGAGTTGAGCATAGCAAGCATAGACAAACCTATCACTGAACACTGAAAACAAACTGGAAATAAGGCGTGAAGATGCATGTCAAGTATGCACTTGTTCACACATGTGATGTCATGCTATATGCAGGTGGTGTTATGGTAACTCCTTTCTCCAATCAAAGCCTGTTTTCATTAAGGTTCTGGTAGGAATGAAATCCTTAAGGTTGCCAGACACACATCTTTTCAAAAGCTGAAAGGTACTTGCATTTTACCTCGAGCCCAAATCTATTTTAGCACGAGTGCGGTTGAAGAAGGATATACAATAAAGAACGTTGTCAAAATAAGGTAAATTGAGCTCCATGAGAATTGATTCTGGGGCCTCCATGTTTCCTCCTTTGCACAATGCCGTTGTCATGTATGCCCTTAATGGACAAACTAAGACATCTGAATCAGCTGAACATGAGAAATAGGCAGATCTCTCCTCCAAGATTGTTTGAAGAAACTCTGGGTTAGGGCATGAAGAAACACTGATTCCGTGAGCAAGTCCTTGTAGTCCTTCATGGCTTTTAAATCATCAGCCGCATTTTGTAGGTGATCATTACCACGCTCTACACCAATGCACATAAGAGCTTAAAGAGTCGGGAAGAAACACTTCCCGGATAACAAACAAATGCTAGCACCATGTACAAAAGAGAAAATTAACCATGCACTCACCGCAGCAGCTTTGCATATGAAAACCAATGTTCGTCTTGAGATGGAACTGTATTATTAGGAATCCGCTGGTTGTGAAGGACTGCGCCTGTCTACCTAAAATGAGTCTTCATCATATCAACAACGCTCTGTAATGGAGAGGGAGAGCTTTATAGTAATCCTGGAAATTAGTTAGCTCCTTCATCAACAATATGAAAGAACCCCATATATCAAGCCCTTCAGCACGTTGGATACCATTTATGAGTTTAATAACCAACAAAATCTTACCGTGCATCCCACTTTTGGATCAGCTTCAATGATGGCATGTCCAGATTAATCATCTCATATGATACCGTCACTTGAGATAATGCAGCAGACAAAGAATCTCATAATTTCTGCAAAATGTCTCATCATACATGATGATGTGTATCACAAATATGAACAGAACAAGATTATCCTCACCGCACTTAAAATCAGAGTTTTCACTAATAAGTTAAAATTTGATATTTTGCTCAACAAATTAGTTAGGATCCAGGCCTTCAACCAGGCCTCTCTCTCTCTCTCTCTCTCGGTTGAAGGATCCATTTGATATTTTTATTTTATTTCTTTTTGAGTTTCCAAGTGTTAGGAAAAGGCCAACTTTTTGGGGGTGATGCCCAAAGAAATTTACCCTTTTTTGAAGTTATTAGATCTTGTAAACTCTATGCAATTTCTCTCTATCAATCCCCGTCCATCCTCGATCGATTTAAGTCAATCGTATTTGTATTTGCATACTGAGTAGTGTAGTCGTATACCCTTACCCTTGTAGTGTACATCTTGACTTTCTCTAACGCTCTCTGCTCTGAATCTGCCCCTCAGACGTTCCATCTGATGCCAGCCCCAGAAGGAAGCTTTTATGTAGCACAACAGCTTTGGAGGACCTGTGCTTTCAACAGCCCTCCCCCGTTCCCCTTCGGATCGCCAATGTCCAGGATGAAATCTCTTTAGGCTTTACAGAGACTCAGTGCTGTCTTCTTCTGGGTCTAGTTATAAGTATGCTATCCACTTTCTAGATCATGAAGATAGGAAGTGGAAGTTCTGTGGTTTATTTCATGTTATTAGGAGAGTAAAGGGGACTAGTCTCTTTAAGGTTATAAGTCAGATATTTATTTAGTTACGCTCTGGATCACGTACCCTTCAGTGGTGTGTATATACATAATATGTACATATATATAGCATTTCTGAACGATGCCCGTGTTCGAATTGAATCTAGCCTATATGCATTATATATTCTGGTTCCCCTGCTCGGTGCTTGATATGATAGGGAGAAGGAAAACAAAAAGAACAACTGCAGTGTAGCCTGTGTTTTTGTTAACTATGTCTGAGGCTTGCAGTTTTACTTAGACCATTATTGTTGTTGATCACGTGTGTGAGTGTTCATGGTATCATCAACTGATGGGCGTTCCTATAATTTCCCCTATAATTATAGTCCAGATTATAGGGGCAATTGTTGGTTCAATATGCTGATACCACAAGGCTTTCCCCATCATTGCTGCATACATTTTAATTAAATATTTCTCAGTTGTTCTCGGTGTATGCACTATGAATAGATTGGCAGGTTTCCAATTTAATGATGCCAACTTGCTCGAAGTGTTTCCACCTTCTGTGCTCTTTCTATGCATATCTACTTTTGAGAATGGGCTACCCTAGTTTGAGCAATTCTTTTTCCTTTCCGAGGTAAATGAGCATGCTTCTTCATCTTGAGCAAAATGTTTCCCTTTGTCTGAAGTGTGCCATTAAACTCTGAAACCAAGCTTTCAAGTCTGATATTCAGAAAGATCTGAAAAGTGCTCAAAGGAAGTACCTGGAACAGATGATTCTGCCAAGGATTGTGGAGACTGAAGATTTTGGTCCTCTCTTTCATCAATATTCAGTAGATTTTGCTCTTCTTATAAAACAAGGCCTTAAAGATTCTAGGGAACCGCAGAGGAGTCTAGAAGCTCGCATAAGAAAAAGCATGAAGAAATTTGTGATGAAAAGCGTTATATTGTAAATACACCGGTTGATGAAGTTGTCAAGGGTTTTCCTGTACTCGAGTTGAAGTGGATGTTCGGGGATAAGGAGGTCGTGGTTCCCAAAGCTATCGGGCTCCATTTGTATCATGGGTGGAAGAAGTGGCGTGAAGAAACTAAGGCAGATCGAAAGAAAGAAAATACTAGAAGATGTGGATTTTGGGAAAGAGTATGTGACCCAACGGCAGGTAACTCTTGGATCATTGAGTAGCAGCAGTGATGTGGGTGTGTTGTGTTATTGGTTTGTCAAGTAAAATTGTATTCTGTTCTCAACTCCCCAGACCCCGCCAAACCCCCCTTCCCCCGCGAAAAAAAAAAAAAAAAAAATTGAAAACCCCACCCCCTCTGTGGAATCATAACAGATTAGAGAAGATTTGGTCACTCATCGTCGGATCATGTGCTGTTTGCGTCTCATATTTATATCACAAGTCCCCAAGCATGCTTTTGCATGAGCTTTTTGCCTAAACCATTGAAGACTTTGTGCATTATTCCGCCAAGTTGGATGCCTTGAGTCTTTACTCTTCTGAATTGTCATTTGTTCATGACTTTTGAAAAGAGTGTATACACCTCGTCTCTTCTTTGTTCGAGATACCTTTCAAGTAAATAAAGATTCAAGAAGCGTCAAAGTCAAATTTAGATGCTTGCTCTAACACTGATGGATTTTTTTTTACTACTTTGAAGGAACAAATTCTCTTGGACTGAGATAGGGTGGTGTCCAAAACATGGTACAATGAACAGAAAAATAGGTGGGAAATGGATCCCATAGCCGTACCTTATGCCGTATCCAAGAAGCTTATAGACAGTGCACGAATCAGACATGATTGGGGTGCTATGTATGTTGCTCTGAAGGGGGACACAAAGGAATATTATGTCAACATCAAGGTACTGCATCTTTCAACTTATAGTTTCTTCTTTACGTTATTCATTTCTTTCGGTTTTTAATGTTATTCTGCATGTCTCCAGGAATTTTAAATGCTGTTTGAAGGGTTTGGGGGGCTTTGATGGGTTGTACATGAAGATGCTTGCTTCTGGGATCCCGACTTCCGTTCAACTTATGTGGATACCTTTCTCAGAGTTGAATTTTCATCAGCAGTTCCCTTTGACGAAGAGTCTCCTCCATCAATGCTTAAGGGGATTGTGGAGGACTCGAGCCATATGATATGCCAGAGGTTGGGTTGTTGAAAAGTCAAAAACATAAATGATGACATAGTGACAGTGATATTTTTTCCCATTGTCGAGTACCCAATCCCCTATCCGGTATTGATTCTTTAACCTTGCAATATGTCTATTTCAATAATTTTTTTTCTCGAGCTCACGGTAATTGTGAACTTTGTCCATGAGTTCTACTATTTCTTATGTGCCACAGGTGAGGGTGCGATTGGGAATGGCCTGGCCGGAGGAAATTGACCAAACTGCTGGCTCAACAAGGTACTTGAAATGGCAATCGGAAGCAGAAATGAGCTTTAAATCCAAAAAACGGATGACCTCCAATGGTTTTTGTGGTTTTTGATTAGAAGTGCTGTATATGGATACATTTTGTATAATGTGTTTCGGATTTTGAAGAGAAAAGTCCCTCGACTTCTTGGTTACGGGCCTTTACGTAGAGATCCAAACATGCAGAAGTTTCGGCGAGTGGTATTATTTTTTCCTTGCTTCAAATATCCTTTATGATTCTTTAGCTACAATTGCTTTGGGCTTGCCCTTCAGCTGATGCATGACCCTCGACTTTTTGCTTTTTCTAAATGTGGTATGCAATTGGAGTACTTTATCGCATTTGTTTGGAATCCTTTACTCAGTCTTTTGTGCTTTGCTTTGGAATATATTGTAGATTGGGTCTTGACTCTTTACCAGCTAAAGTTTCTCGTCAATAACATATGCTTTTTGGAGCTAGATATCCCTTGTAGATCAGCACTACCCTGTGATGAACTTACCCCTACACTGAGAAAGAAACTTCTCACCTATTCATGAATTCTATTTTATCTTCACTTGATTATTAAAATAGTCATTAGAGTTCTTTTTCTATAGCTTATGATGTGCGATTGACTGAATCAAATGTTACCTTTATGTCCTCTTGCAAAAATCGTATATCCAGTATAAAGTAAGAAAAATCAAACAGCAGAAGAAGGCTGGCATAGATCCCATCAAAACTGCTTTTGATGGAATGAAGGTGTTTATTCTGCAAAGTACTCTAGTTTATAACCTCTTTCTTGTAAATTATTGTCTCATAATTAAACATTGTTTTGTGCAGATGGTTAAAAATCCGCCAATAACATTGTTTTGATGGAATGAAGGTGTTTATGCTGCAAAGTACTCTAGTTTATAACCTCTTTCTTACAGAATCCCCGCACTTTTCAAGAAAATGGGCACCCGTGCACCTCGCGTATGTTTTTTTCTCTTGAAGACATCAAATGCCTCTATGCTTTTGGTACTCTGCATAAAGTAGACTTCCACAGTGGAACTCATTTTGTCTGGAAGATGTTTCACCATTGGTATTTGCTAGCATAAAGATGGAATTTTGTCCGTAAAAATTCAACCCAGATAAGTTGCTTGTCTACTAACATGGATTCTGCTGGAGAGTTCCTTTTCCCCCTTTTTTTTTACACTAGCTTGTTTGTGGAGGGGCTCAGTGAATCAATTGAGTCATATAAAGGGTTCTTAGTTGAACTATGCTTAGGTGGAATTTCCTATTCAGTATGTCCGTGTTTTCCATCAGCCACGTGAAATTGTGCTTGCATGAAGGCTGTGGATGACTACTAGATAGAAATCTTTCTGCAGCAATTCTTCTCTCTATGCGTGCAGAATCATATTGAGAGCGTGCTATTGAATTTGATGGCCCATCACCTCTTTTGCTATAACCAATCAAATGTTCATTGAACAGGGTGGTACTTTCGGGAGAGAGATTCCCTGGTTCTGAGGCGAGGCATATTTCAAGCATGCCTCGTTTCCTATTTCCTCGTTGCCCTCTTTATACTCTTAACAAACTGTTTTAAGTAGGTTTGCTCTTGCAAAATATGATAGTGCATGAACTATAGTATGAGAACGGAAGGGTTATGTTGGACTTCTAGCAGTTGATGGTTGGATATCATATTGAAATGATCGTATGACGTATATAGCATAATCTAGTGGTGGTAGTTATTATTTTAACTGATGGCGATGATTAAGGCAGAAGAACAGCCCAAGTGCCATAACTTGGCACAGGAGGACACTTAAGTGCCATAACTTTAAAATGATACACTTGAGTGCCAGTTTTGAAGTTAAATGGGACGCTTAAGTGCCACTCCGCAAGATCCGGCCAAATGACTTACATGTTGCGACTTTCCGGCGAGTTTGGTCCAAAACGGCATCATTTTGCACGACGCGTGGTGGAGAAAATGCAAAAGCGACGCCGTTTCGTGTCTACATGTAAATAATAATATAAAAATTAATTAAATTGATTTAAAATTAATTTTATTTAAAATATTCAAAAAAAAAAAAATTTAAAAAAATTAAAATATTAAGAATTTTTTTAAATTTTTCTTAATTTTTTAAATTTTGAATATTTTAAATAAAATTAATTTTAAATCTAATTTAATTAATTTTTATATTATTATTTACACGTAGACACTAAACGGCGTCGTTTTTATATTTTCTTTGCCATGTCAGCGTGCAAAACGACGCCGTTTTGGACCAAATTCGCCGGAAAATTGCCACGTCAGCCATTTTGTCGGATTTTTGCTAAAGTGGCACTTAAGTGTCCCATTTTACTCCGATATTGGCACTTAAGTGTATCATTTTAAAGTTATATCACTTAAGTGTCCCTCCGTGTGTACCATTTTAAAGTTATGGCACTTAAGTGTCCCTCCGTGCCAAGTTATGGCACTCCAAGTGTCCCAACATCTGATGATTAAATTGTGTTTCATGGTTTTAAGCATAGTACCCCATCACATTTTATATAAAGCAGTTTTACATGTCAGGAGCATCATGTTAGTGTGTTTTATGTATCTTCCATGAGACCGTGGAATGTACCAGCTCACTAGATCAAGCATAACAAGGCTGATTGTTGCTTCCTAGCCCTGAAGCCTTATATGTGGGGACGAGGGGACATAAATGGAGAACCTTTCCTATGTTATCTGTCAAGACTTTTGTTGAACCAAAGCAGCATAGGTAGAACCCTTCTCTCCTGTGTACCAATGAGAATCTGAGCAAGTTGAAGACAGTTAAAATTGTGATTACATTATGATAGATTAAGACCATGTGATTATTGAGATAATGAAAAAGGAAAATAACCTTTATTTGTGTTGCTGCGTTCTTTTCGGATAGAGAAATATGTCATTAATTGCTCATAAAAGTAAAAACAAAATGCGGCAAATGAATATCTTGTCTAACAAAAGAAACGAAAGAGTTTCCATATTTATGTCCCTCTATCCTATTTGTCAAATAATCAGTTTTGGGGTTTGTCATTCTTATATTTGCAGGGTGTTCTTATTGTGGGTGAGAGGGGAACCGGAAAGACATCTCTGGCATTGGCTATAGCAGCAGAAGCTAGAGTGCCCGTTGTTAAAGTTGAAGCCCAGCAGTTGGAGGCTAGACTATGGGTTGGACAAAGTGCATCAAATGTTAGGGAGTTATTTCAGATAGCCCGAGATTTGGTTGGCGTCTCTAACTCTTTGTTTTATTTTTCTTTTATTGTTACATGTTGATTTACTTGCATTTCACTTTAGACTGATCTATATCCATCCATGTTAGGCCTTGCATTTTTGTTTGGTCTTCTACACATTTCAAATATATACTTCATCAATGCCTGGTTTGGTAGTTGAGAAAAGGATCTCTCTGCACAAATGCATTTTGCTCCCAACTCTTGTTCTAAAAAGTTCTGTATAGTTTCTTCTTTTGAATAAGCTGGCCTCCTATGAGGTCAGATGGTGTCTTTTTACTAGTGATTAGCTTAAATTGATCATAGTTACATTCCATATAGCGAGCCATATTTTTCATTAATGACTGACTAGAAATTTCACATCAAATATTTGGTGCTGGGTATTCCCTCTTTCTTGCATGTTCCCTTCTGCAAAACGTTCTCTTTTGCAGTTGAACCCTAATTGCTATGTTCTTTGATGTAGGCACCTGTAATCATATTCGAGGATTTTAACCTTTTTGCTGGTGTCCGTGCTAAATTCATTCACACTAAAAAGCAAGACCACGAGGCTTTCATCAATCTACTTCTTGTTGAACTTGATGGGTAACTTCAACCATACTGTTGTTTGCAAAATCTTGTCTGTCATTTTTTCAGTTTTTCTTATATCAACTCTAGATTTGCCAGTGACCTCTCAACTGGTCTTTTTTCAAGATATTCTGCTCCTGTTTTGCATTCTTGGTGTTGGCTTCTACTAAGTCTTTGTGCTTGCTAAAGTATTTTGTATCATCTCCAGTGTAAGTTTCCTCTGTTTGCAACTTGATTCAACAATTTATTTCCAAGACCAAGTATTATTGAAACAGTATTATAGGCAAATCATATATGAAGACATGCGTATATGAGCTTTTTTGGTTTTCTTGCTGCTGGCCTATCTAAATGTCTTTTTATTGTATGGTTAACTATTGGGAAAAAAGGTTATTTATTTGACTTCCCTATTGTCTGGTTGAAGCTTCTGCATTTCTGCCATCCTGATAAGCATAATTGTTTATGCAGATTTGAGAAACAAGATGGTGTTGTCTTGATGGCCACAACTAGAAGCCTCAAACATATTGATGAGGCATTGCAGTGACCTGGTCGGATGGATAGAGTGTTCAATCTGCAGAGGCCAACTCAAGCAGAAAGAGAGAAGATACTACAAATTGCTGCTAAAGAAACGATGGACGATGAGCTTATTGATTTAGTTGACTGGAGAAAGGTGATTCACCATCAAATAGACGTGCACTATACTTTCCTTTTCAATAAAAGATGTACTTTCAGTTGTTGACAAAAACTGCTGATTTCTGTTGCTATGAGGCTTTGTCTGGCTTACTATATCCAATAGTCTAAATTGAAAGAGCAGAAATCTCTGGTTGAGTGCGAGATTCTTTAATGTTCCTTCTTTGATGAATCCTTATTTTGCAGATGTATGATTTGGCTTATTACAAAGCAAAGGAAATGTTACAGAAAAATTGTCAAGTTCTCGAAAAGATTGTTGACGAGTTGCTTGAGTTTGAAATCTTGACTGGAAAGGTAAATCTGGAGCTGTCCAGCTTACTTTCATAGCTTTGATGTTATCTGTGTCATCATACAGTTAATCCTTCTCTATTAACAGCTGGTGGACTGAATGATAGAATGTCACTTATATAGTTACAAGTCTATTCTTAGGAGCTTATTGTACCCCTGTATAATACTTAGCTTTTTTCCTTATGATACTTAAGGAGAAGTCTGTTTCCTCTCTTATCATCATAAAGCCTTTCCTAGCCAATTTTCTCTTGATTTTTAGGTAGCCTTTTTTTCCATTTTTCTTCAGAGTCCCTTTTTCTTGCAGCCCTTTCCACAGATGGTTGCTCATCTCCTTCGTCTCTTGCCTATCATCTTCAGTTATGTATATGTGAAACTGCTGAGCTTTAAGTTCTACCCTGACTGAAATGGTATATCCAATGGGTAGTAGACTCTGTCCTTGCAGTATGAGCAATAGTCGTCAAGCTCTACCTGATTTTCTTTCAGTACGTGAAGGCTATGAAACTCATTAACAAAGCATGGAGGCATATAATTTTTGTCTTGATATGGTTTCTGCTTACATGGGGATCATGTAAAACCATACACTTTCAAATGTTGCCTTGCCTCACTCTATCAACATAATCCTTATTTTAATAAACTTTTTGAGTGAATCCTCTGATGGGGCCCAGCAGGACAGCGTGGTGAGTTAACTCATAATGATGTGACCTGAAACTTAATCTTTCCTTGCTCACCAATGTTGCCATAATCATCCTTGCTTGCCCATGTTGCCATCTCCTTGGCACGTTTACACATGCGAATCTTACCAAAAATCACCCCGCCCTCTCCATTTAGCTTCTGACTTCGTTTCGATGAATTCATGCTCCAAAGAACGACGTGCAAAGCCTCGATCGCATTAGCTTTTTTTTTTCTCTGCAACTCTCCCTCGTCGCCCCTCACCCGCTTGCACGATGAACCCCTCACTCGCTCGCACAATGAACGCCGATGAGATGAACGCGCATTTCTCAGGCCAATATTATCTTTCTTTTGATTTTCATCGTGATGAGGTTGCGCTCAGCTTTTATGGGCCAACCTCCTCCGTCAATTTCGATGGCATTCTTGGGGAAGGCTTGGACGGCGTCCATTTCGTCTTCCTGAACGTACCTCAAACCTTTCATGAGACGAGACAGGTGAACTCGCATGTGGATCCAATAACAGGGCGCCAAAGCTTCTCAATCTGGGGACTTGTTGCTCTAGGTGCCGAGCTCAGATACTTCCATCAGGTGTGTTTCGTTCTATCATGTTCTATCGGTGAATAAATTGCCTCGGGTTGAGGAGCTGTTTTAACTTCCTGCTTCGTTGAAAAGATAAAACAAAGAGCATAATACTCACTAGGGGTGTCAAAATTTGAAGGCTAATCTTGACCTCACGGTGTTGCCTAAATTCTAATTATTTTTCCAAATTAAACATATGTCTAAATGCTCATACTAAAAGCTTCCCGACATCTAAGCATAATTTTCCCACAATTAATCTCCGAAGAAAATGACAAAAATGTACATCATTTCATATCATTAGTACTTTATTCTAGGCCATCCTTTGTTTCCTCTCTGCAGACCTTTCTTTTTGAATACCGCATACAGAGCAACAAGTCCCCAACCCGAGAGAGGTCTGCAGAGAGGAAATTCTATATGCGATCTTTGCGGCGCGCACGCGCGATCCAAAGACGCACGCGTGCGATCCAAAGACGCAGGCGCGAACATCGCACGTGCGCGGCTCATAATGATGTGACCCCAAACTTAATCTTTCCTTGCTCACCTATGTTGCCATAATCGTCCTTGCTTGCCCATGTTGCCATCTCCTTGGCGCGTTTACACATGAGAATCTTACCAAAAATCACCCCACCCCCACCATTTAGCTTCTGACTTTGTTTCGATGAATTCCTGCTCCAAAGAACGACGTGTAGAGCCTCCATCACATTAGGTTTTTTTTTTTTCTGCAACTCTCCCTCGTCGCCCCTCACCCGCTTGCACGATGAACCCCTCACTCGCTCGCACAATGAACGCCGGTGAGATGGCCGTGCATTTCTCAGGCCAATATTATCTTTCTTTCGATTTTCATCGTGATGAGGTTGCGCTCAGCTTTTATGGGCCAACCTCCTATGTCAATTTCGATGGCATTCTTGGGGAAGGCTTGGATGGTGTCCATTTCATCTTCCTGAACGTACCTCAAACCTTTCATGAGACGAGATAAGTGAACTCGCATGTGGATTCAATAACAGGGCGCCAAAGCTTCTCAGTCTGGGGACTTGTTGCTCTAGGTGCCGAGCTCAGATACTTCCATCAGGTGTGTTTCGTTCTATCCCGTTCTATCGGTGAATAGATTGCCTCGGGTTCAGGAGTTGTTTTAACTTCCTGCTTCATCGAAAAGATAAAATAGAGAGCATAATACTCACTAGGGGTGTCAAAATTTGAAGGCTGATCTTGACCTCACGGTGTTGCCTAAATTCTAATTATTTTTCCAAATTAAACATATGTCTAAATGCTTGTACTAAAAGCTTCTCGATATCTAAGCAAAATTTTCCCACAATTAATCTCCGAAGAAAATGACAAAAATGTACACCATTTCACCTCATTAGTACTTTATTCTAGCCATCCTTTGTTTCCTCTCTGCAGACCTTTCTTTTTGAAGACCGCATATAGAGCAACAAGTCCCCAACCCGAGAGAGGTCTGCAGAGAGGAAATTCTATATGCGATCTTCGGTGCGTGCAACGCACGCGCCGATCCAAAGACGCGGGCGCATGCGTCGCACGTGCGTGCACGGCCACCGCGCACGTGCGTCGCACGTGCGCCGCAGGTGCGCACCACGCCAGCTGATGTCAGCTCATAATAATATGACCTCAAACTGAATCTTTCCTTGCTCGCCAATGTTGCCATAATCATCTTTGCTTGCCCATGTTGCCATCTTCTTAGCTCGTTTACACATGCGAATCTTACCAAAAATCGCCCCGCCCCCTCCATTTAGCTTATGACTACGTTTCAATGAATTCCTGCTCGAAAGAACGACGTGCAGAGCCTCGATCGCATTAGGTTTTTTTTTTCTTTGCAACTCTCCCTCATCGCCCCTCACCCCCTTGCACGATGAACCCCTCACTCGCTCGTACAATGAATGCCGGTGAGATGGCCGCGCATTTCTCAGTCCAGTATTATCTTTCTTTCGATTTTCATCGTGATGAGGTTGCGCTCAACTTTTATGGGCCAACCTCCTCCGTCAATTTAGATGGCATTCTTGGGGAAGGCCCGGACGGCATCCATTTCGTCTTCCTGAACGTACCTCAAACCTTTCATCATACGAGACAGGTGAACTCGCATGTGGATCCAATAACAGGGTGCCAAAGCTTCTCGGTCTGGGGACTTGTTACTCTAGGTGCCGAGCTAAGATACTTCCATCAGGTATGTTTCGTTCTATCTCGTTCTATCGGTGAATAGAATGCCTCGTGTTCAGGAACTGTTTTAACTTTATGCTTCGTCGAAAAGGTAAAACAGAGAGCATCATACTCACTAGGGGTGTCAACAATTTAACACTAATCTTGTCCTCATGGTGTTGCCTAAATTCTAATTATTTTTCCAAATTAAACATATGTCTAAATGCTCGTACTTAAAGCTTCACGACATCTAAGCATAATTTTCCCACAATTAATCTCCGAAGAAAATGACAAAAATGTACATCATTTCATCTCATTAGTACTTTATTCTAGGTCATTCTTTGTTTCCTCTCTGCAGACCTTTCTTTTTGAAGACCGCATACAGAGCAACAAGTCACCAACCCAAGAGAGGTGTGCAAAGAGGAAATTCTGTATGCGATCTTCGGTGCGTGCAATGCACGTGGCGATCCAAAGACACGGACCCATGTCGCACGCGCGCGGCGGGCCGACACGCGAACGTGCGTCGCACGAGTGCCGCACGTGCGCCGCACGCGCCAGCTGACGTCAGCTCATAATGACGTGACCTCGAACTTCATCCTTCCTTGCTCGCCAATGTTGCCATAATCTCCTTGCTTGCCCATGTTGCCATCTCCTTGGCACGTTTACACATGCGAATCTTACAAAAAATCACCCCGCCCCCTCCCTTTAGCTTCCGACTTCGTTTTGTTGAATTCCTGCTCCAAAGAACGACGTGTAGAGCCTGGATCGCATGAGTTTTTTTTTTCTCTGCAACTCTCCATCGTCGCCCCTCACGCGCTTGCACGATGAACCCCTCGCTCGCACAATGAAGGCCGGTGAGATGGCCGCGCATTTCTTAGGCCAGTATTATCTTTCTTTCGATTTTCTTCATGATGATGTTGCGCTCAACTTTTATGGGCCAACCTCCTGCGTCAATTTCGATGGCATTCTTGGGGAAGGCTTGGACGGCGTCCATTTCATCTTCCTGAACGTACCTCAAACCTTTCATGAGACGAGACAGGTGAACTCGCATCTGGATCCAATAACTGGGCACCAAAGCTTCTCAATTTGGGGACTTATTGGTCTAGGTGCCGAGCACAGATACTTCCATCAGGTGTGTTTCGTTCTATCCCGTTCTATCGATAAATAGATTGCCTCGGGTTGAGGAGCTGTTTTAACTTTCTGCTTCCTCGAAAAGATAAAAACAGAGAGCATAATACTCACTAGGGTGTCAAAATTTGAAGGCTGATCTTGACCTCACGGTGTTGCCTAAATTCTAATTATTTTTGAAAATTAAATATATGTTTAAATGCTCGTACTAAAAGCTTCTCGACATCTAAGCATAATTTTCCCAAAATTAATCTATGAAGAAAATGACAAAAATGTACATCATTTCATCTCATTAGTACTTTATTCTAGGCCATCCTTTATTTCCTCTCTGCAGACCTTTCTTTTTGAAGGCCGCATACAGAGCAACAAGTCCCCAACCCAACAGAGGTGTGCAGACAGGAAATTTTGTATGTAATCTTCGGTGCGTGCAACGCACGTGGCGATCCAAAGACGCAAGTGCGTGCGTCGCACGCGCGCGCAGGGCCGACGCGTGCACGTGCGTCGCACGTGTGCAACACGCGCCAGCTAACGTCAATTCATAATGATGTGACCTCAAACTTAATCTTTCCTTCCTCGCCAATGTTGCAATAATCTCCTTGCTTGCCCATGTTGACATCTCCTTGGCATGTTTACACATGCGAATCTTACCAAAAATCACCCCGCCCCTCCATTTAGCTTCTGACTTCGTTTCGATGAATTCCTGCTCCAAAGAACGACGTGTAGAGCCTCGATCGCATTAGTTTTTTTTTTTCTCTGCAACTCTCCATCGCCGCCCCTCACCCGCTTCCACGATGAACCCCTCACTCACTCGCACAATGAACGCCGGTGAGATGGCCGCGCATTTCTTAGGCCAGTATTATCTTTCTTTCGATTTTCATCGTGATGAGCTTGCGCTCAACTTTTATGGGCCAACCTCCTCCGTCAATTTCGATGGCATTCTTGCGGAAGGCTTGAACGGTGCCCATTCCGTCTTCCTGAACGTACCTCAAACTTTTCATGAGACGAGACAGGTGAACTTGCATGAGGATCCAATAATAGGGCGCTAAAGCTTCTCGGTCAGGGGACTTGTTGCTCTAGGTGCCGAGCTTAGATACTTCCATCAGGTGTGTTTCGTTCTATCCCGTTCTATCGGTGAAAATATTGCCTCGGGTTGAGGAGTTGTTTTAACTTCCTGCTCCGGTGAAAAGATAAAACAGAGAGCATAATACTCACTAGGGGTGTCAAAATTTGAAGGCTGATCTTGACCTCACGGTGTTGCCTAAATTCTAATTATTTTTCCAAGTTAAAAATATGTCTAAATGCTCGTACTGAAAGCTTCTTGACATCTAAGCGTAATTTTCGCACAATTAATCTCCGAAGAAAATGACAAAATGTACATCATTTCATCTCATTAGTACTTTATTCTTGCCCATCCTTTGTCTCCTCTCTGCGGACCTTTCTTTTTGAAGATCGCATACAGAGCAACAAGTCCCCAACTCGAGAGAGGTGTGCAGAGAGGAAATTCTTTATGCGATCATCGGTGCGTGCAACACACGCGGCGATCCAAAGACACAGATGCGTTCGTCGCACGCGCACGCACGGCCGACGCGCGCACGTGCGTCGCACATGTGGTGCACGCGCCAGCTGACGTCAGCTCATAATGATGTGACCTGAAACTTAATCTTTCCTTCCTCGCCAATGTTGCCATAATCGTCCCCTCTTGCCCATGTTGCCATCTCCTTGGCGCGTTTGCACATGCAAATTTTACCAAAAATCACCCCGCCCCCTCCATTTAGCTTCTGACTTCGTTTCGATGAATTCCTGCTCCAAAGAACGACGTGCATAGCCTCGATCGCATTAGGTTTTTCTTTTTCTCTGCAACTCTCCCTCGTCGCCCCTCACCCACTTGCAAGATGAACCCCTCACTCACTCGCACAATGAATGCCGGTGAGATGGCCTTGCATTTCTAAGGCCAGTATTATCTTTCTTTCGTTTTTCATTGTGATGAGGTTGCGCTCAGCTTTTACAAGCCAACTTCCTCCGTCAATTTCAATGGCATTCTTAGGGAAGGCTTGGACGGCGTCCATTTCGTCTTCCTCAACTACCTCAAACCTTTCATGAGACGAGACAGGTGAACTCGCATGTGGATCCAATAACAGGGCGCCAAAGCTTCTTAGTCTGGGGACTTGTTGCTCTTGGTGCCGAGCTAAGATACTTCCATCAGGTGTGTTTCGTTCTATCCCGTTCTATCGGTGAATAGAATGCCTCATGTTCAGGAGTTGTTTTAACTTTATGCTTCGTCGAAAAGGTAAAACAGAGAGCATAATACTCACTAGGGGTGTCAACATCTTAACGCTAATCTTGACGTCACGGTGTTGCCTAAATTCTAATTATTTTTCCAAATTAAACATATGTCTAAATGCTCGTACTAAAAGCTTCTCGACATCTAAGCATAATTTTCCCATAATTAATCTCCGAAGAAAATGACAAAAATGTACATCATTTCATCTCATTAGTACTTTATTCTAGCCCATCCTTTGTTTCCTCTCTGCAGACCTTTCTTTTTGAAGACCGCATACAAAGCAACAAGTCCCCAACCCGAGAGAGGTGTGCAAAGATGAAATTCTATATGCGATCTTCGGTGCGTGCAACGCACGTGCCGATCCAAAGATGCAGGCGCGTGCATCGCACGCGTGCGCCATGGCCGACGCGCGCACGTGCGTCGCACGTGCGCTGCACACGTCAGCTCATAATGATGTGACCTCAAACTTAATCTTTCCTTGCTCACCAATGTTGCCATAATCGTCCTTGCTTGCCCATGTTGCCATCTCCTTGGCGCATTTACACATGCGAATCTTACCAAAAATCACCCCGCCCCCTCTATTTACCTTCTAACTTTGTTTCAATGAATTCCTGCTCCAAAGAACGACGTGCAGAGCCTCGATCGCATTAGCTTTTTTTTTTCTCTGCAACTCTCCCTCGTCACCCCTCACCCGCTTGCACGATGAACCCCTCACTCGCTCGCACAATGTACGCCGGTGAGATGGCCGCGCATTTCTCAGGCCAGTATATCTTTCTTTCGATTTTCATCGTGATGAGGTTGCCCTCAGCTTTTATGGGCCAACCTACTCCGTCAATTTCTATGGCATTCTTGGGGAAGGCTTGGACGGCGTCCATTTCGTCTTCCTGAACGTTCCTCAAACCTTTCATGAGACGAGACAGGTGAACTCGCATGTGGATCCAATAACAGGGCGCCAAAGCTTCTCAGTCTGCGAACTTGTTGCTCTAGGTGTCGAGCTCAGATACTTCCATCAGGTGTGTTTCGTTCTATCCCGTTCTATCGGTGAATAGAATGCCTCGGGTTCAAGAGCTATTTTAACTTCCTGCTACATCGAAAAGATAAAATAGAGAGCATAATACTTACTAGGGGTGTCAAAATTTGAAGGCTGATCTTGATCTCACGGTATTGCTTAAATTCTAATTATTTTTCCAAATTAGACCTATGTCTAAATGCTCGTACTAAAAGCTTCTCGACATCTAAGCATAATTTTCCAACAATTAATCTCCGAAGAAAAATGACAAAAATGTACATCATTTCATCTCATTAGTACTTTATTCTAGGCCATCATTTGTTTCCTCTCTGCAGACCTTTCTTTTTGAAGACCGCATGCAGAGCAACAAGTCCCCAACCCGATAGAGGTCTGCAGAGAGGAAATTTTGTATGCGATCTTCGGTGCGTGCAGCGCACACGCCAATCCAAAGACGTAGGCACGTGCGTCGCACGCGCACGCAAGGCCAACGCTCGCACGTGCGACACACCTGCGACGCTCGTGCGCAGCACGCGTCAGCTGACGTCAGCTGCGCAAGCGTGCTGCACATGCCAGGTCAGTCCGTCCGACCCGGTTGACCTCGACCGGCTAACCATTGACCGTTGACGACCGTTAACCGTTGACCAAAAAAAAAAAGGAAAAGAATGTGTTTCTTTTTCAATTATGTCTATATGGATTATATGTAATCCCTTTTTATTCTACATTTGTTGTAGGAACAATGCCTCTCCTTAAATTGCGCACACTTATTCGCGCAATTACCAACGAACAAAAGGAAACGCTTTCAAAGTTGATAGCCGATTTGAATAATTATCGATGGGAGAGCGGGGACATAATAGATCATGTTCTTTATGTCAACAGGAAAATTTAAAAGGTCATATGGAATGGTCGTTCCATGTCACAGTTTGAGATGGTGCGATTTTTCATGAACACTCTTCCACCAGAATGGCAAGGAGTGTTGAATCGCATATGGAATGTCATCAAAGCCGCTTCATATAGGAATATTGTGATGGCTTTTATAGATGATTATTATCTGTTCGTATATTGACTTGGTGATAGATGTTTTGGCTGATCTTTCCTAGTTCTTATATTGACTTGGTGCTAGATGTTTTGGCTGATATTTCCCAGTTCGTATATTGACTTGGTGCTAGATATTTTGGCTGGTCTTTATTTAGTGTGCTTTGTGAACATCCTATGTAATGTTATCTACCTAGTTATTGTTAGTGTATCAACTAATATGTTAGTTGTATTATGTGAAAGCATTATTATTATATCATTGTTTGATATCAAGTACTATTTGCTTTCTGTTATTATTAAGTGTTATGGAAAGTTCATAGAAATTTTTGTAATTTCAAATAATTTATTTTGCATAGAATGTTATATTAATAATAACTCCAAGTTAAGATTTTGGATAATGATTGGAAACATAGTGACTTTTTATTACAAAACCTTACTTGAAATTATTCATTAATATGATGGTTTTGTGCAAAATAGATGCATAAATGATAGGCATTAATAATTCGTGCATATATGTCTGATATGTTCAGATCAATGGCTTCAGCCACAAAGAGCATAGTTGCTAAGCTGAACAAATGTGAGAAGCTCAATGGTGATAACTATGAAATATGGCATATGAAAATCTAATATGTGCTGGAAGAGCAAGAGGCAATAGAAGCTCTTAACATGACCATGGTAGAATCTGAAGAAGGAAATACTGTACAACACAAGAGAGATAAGGAAGCATTGGTTGCATGGAAAATAAAGAACTCTCTTGCTCGCATTACGTTGCTGAGTAGCATGGAAAATGACGTCATGCAAAAGTTTAGGCGTTTTGGACTGCCAAGGAAATGTGGGAAGCATTGGCAGCAAAATTTGGTCATACTTCGGTGACCAGACTAAGGCAGCTCACTATTAAGTTTGACTCTTATAAGAAGTCTCATGATTAGACCATAAAGCAACACCTTAGAAAGATGTCAAACATGATTAATGAGCTGAAAGATGTTGGCCATGTCCTGACTGATGAGCAGCAAGTGTAAACAGTGATTCGCTCCTTGCCTCAGAGTTAGGAGCATATGAAGGTGCACCTGACCCATAATGAGAATATCAAAACCTTTGAGAATGCAGTGCGTCATCTTGAGCTGGAAGAGAACCGCCTCTTGGCGGCTAAGCCGGAAGCTGAAATCTATCATGCTGGTTCTAGCTCACATGGAGCTTCGAGCTCCAAGCGCAAACGTCCTAACTGGTTCGATAAATGGAAAGGCGAGGAAGCAGGTCCTTCAGGGAAGAAACCTAAGCTTGATCAACATGAAAGAGTAAAGTGTCATCGAATGAAGAAGCTTACAAGGGTGAAGTGTTACAATTGTAACAAGAGGGGTCACTATGCTCGCGACTGTCGTGAGCCAAAAAAGGTATACACCCCTTGTACTTTTCAGAACTTTATTTATGTGTCGAGTTCTGAATTCTTAACTGAGTCTAATCCTTTGTGGACTGTGGATTCAGGAGCGACAGACCATGTAGCGAAGGATAGAGAATCCTTCGTGGAATTCCGAACAGTACCGAGGAACTAAGTGGATCTATATAAGAAACAACTCTAGAGCAGAAGTAAAAGGGATTGGCATCTATCAATTGAACATGCATGGTGGACGCACTTTGTTCCTACATGATGTGTTGTATGCTCCGGAGATTTATTGAAATTTAGTATCTGTTTTAGTGTTGGTTAAACTTGATTTTAATATGAACTTCCATAATAGTGGTGTGGATTTGTATTTAGATCTACTATGGTTGTGGTAATTTTCTAGATGATTTTATCGTATCGAATGTTGACTATAATAATGCCAATGTTTGTTATTTCCTTTTCATGTCTCCTAATTCATATGATAATGATGTGAGTGTGTGACATGCTAGACTTAATCACATTGGCCAACAACGTATGAATAGACTAGCCAAAGAGGGCTTGTTGGGCAACATTGAAAAAGTCGATTTGCCTATATGTAAGCATTGCTTAGTAGGGAAAACGACAAGAAAACCATTTGGAAAAGGTAAAAGAGCTAAATTTTCTCTACATTTAATCCATTCTGACGTCTGTGGTCCAATGAATATGAGAGGAAGGTATGTGACTGTTTATTTCATCCCTTTTATAGATGATTATACTTGATTCGAATATGTCTATTTGATTTCTCATAAATCTGAAGCATTAAGTTATTTCAAAAGGTTTATGAACTTGGTAAAAAATTAATTAGACAAGAAAATAAAAGCATTGAGATCCGATCGAGGTCGAAAATATTTATTTGATGAGTTCAAAAAATTATGTGATGAAAAAGGAATAAAAAGACAGTCGTCTATTCCATATACTCCTCAAGATATAGGGTATTGCATACTAAATCTACTTAGAGTGTGATGCTCATTATGAGCTGCTATATATTCCTAACAGATGTATAAAGAACGCCGCTCAAAGTATACGGTCACACACGGATTATTCATCGGTATGAATGTTTAAGAGAGGTAAAGAGGATTCTGTTCGGCCCATCATGTGCAAGTGGGAGATGATGGTTTTATTTATTAATTAATGTGATGGGCTTAAGTTGACCCGTCCGCCCATGTTGGGCCTAAAAGCCTGACTCACAATATTAGGGCCCATGGATAGAGGGATATATTGAAGGGTTGTAACTTTTGGAGGAACGTCTTTTACCGAAAGGACACGTCCTTTAAAGAGGACGTATTTAAGGGGGAAAAGAGAGGGAGGAACGCATCTTTTGACAGTACGTACGTTCCTCCTCCCTCTCTCCCTCCAAAAGAAAAACAGTAACAAAAGATATGACACTCTCTTCCCTTCAAGGCAAATTGACGTCATCGGATCGAACGGAATCAGTTTTTCTTCCTCATATTAGCGTCATTGTTTAATTTGTGGCCAACAAGGTGTCACGCCCCGAACCCCGAGGTCGCGCACATCCCACTGCGGTCGATCAAATATGCGACATCCCAGGATACGTCGCCGACCCATTCATTTTATTACGCATGCGGAAGCGAAACAAATCCCAACAACAATTAACTTGGGATAGAAAAAGCGGCAATTAATCACAATACCAAACACTCATTTACAACACATAGGTCTAAATACAACTCTAGACTGTCTACAAAATAAACCAGCTCAACGAATGGGGAACTATCCTAAAGCCAACTAGCAGGACACGTTCACCAACCCTTATGACTTCACCTCTGCAACTCCTCAAGGCCTCAACTGAAGCTATCTGGCCACTCCGTCCACCAGTGACCTGAAATTTTAATCCCACAACCGGGATGAGACGATGTCTCAGCAAGTTCAACCCCCTAAACCCCTATTAGAAAGAAAATACGCCCCGGGTGGCCTAGCCACATCACACAGAAGACTTACCTCGCATTAGCCTTCATCTGCAGGTTAACACAATTTATATAATTCAACCACGTACAATTATGATAACCAAACAACCATGGCCCAATCACATCATCAGAACAATTCAACCACTTGGATCGTCTCAGCGATCAATCGACTTGGCCGATTACATGTCAATTTAGCAAATCAATCATTACTCTAAATCACGTCCCTATACAGAGGTTTAATAACCAGTGGCAATCACGGCCCCACTCGGCACGACCTTTAATTAGGTGGTCCATCACGGCCTCTCTAGGCACGACCTCTCATAGGTGGTCCATCACGGCCTCGCTGGGCACGACCTCTCATAGGTGGTCCATCACGGCCTCACTAGGCACGACCTCTAATAGGTGGTCAATCACGCCCCATTAGGCACGACCTCTCTTAGGTGGTTCATCACGGCCATATTAGGCACGACCTCTCATAGGTGGTCCATCACGGCCTCACTAGGCACGACCTCCAATCGGTGGTTAATCACGGCCTCCTTTGAGGCACGACCTCTAATAGGTGGTTAATCACGTAATCTCCCATTAATTTCCACACTTAGGATTCTAAAGAATTCATATTTATCACAATCACACTCAATTTGCCACAATTAATCATCAAACTCAAATTCTACATGCACAACAAAGATCGGCACGAAATTCTGAGCAAACAAGGTCCCAACGACAATTTTCGGAATTTAATAAATAATTAAATTTATCCCGAAAATTAATTAAATAATAATATCCATATCTTTCATCATCCACGCTCAATTTATAATATCCAATCATCAATTTCAAAATCCGAATGCACCGTAGCGACCGGCACGAGATTCTGAGCAACCGGGATCCCGACAAAATTTTCGGAATTTAATAAATAATTAAATTTATTCCGAAAATTAATTAAATAATAATATTTTAATAATTTCGAATAATGATATATTATTAAATTATTAAATAATTTCGAAATATTTAAATAAATCAAAAGTAATTTCCTTTATGTTACATCAAGCATTATATTAATGTAAACCTTCATTTAGCCTTAAATTAAACTCACTTTAAGCTAATTAAACACATTAATATAATCCACACTTAAATAAATTAAACTAATCACCTAATCACATTTAACATAAACTAAGCACACCTAAAGCATAATTAACCCTCTAAGCGAGATTTAGTGAGCTAAACTCACCGGATTAACGAACCGAGCGGACCAAAACGACGGGGACGCTGAGGAGAACAACTTTCCTCAAAGCGGGCCGAGCATCCGGGCTCGGGAAGGCGGCCAAAACGGGCCACGAAGCCGCTGCATACCCATTTTCTGCAACTTCGGATCTTGGGCGGAGGAGGGCTGATTCGAGCCTAATCAGGCGGAGGAACGGCAAGGGAGGGGGGCGGTAGCTCGGGCGGCCAACGGCGGGGCCTCACGGTGGCCAGAGGTGAGCTGGACGGCTCCGGCCGAGCTTCCCCAGATCTGGAAACGCTGCTGGACTCGCGGGACAGCAGGGACGAGCAGGAGGTGCACGGTTGCTGGCCTCGTTTGCTTGCGACGGCGACTTCGGCCACTCCGGGGACAGGACGGCGGACGGCGACGGACGAGGCTTCCTCGGCTCGCTGCTGGATCCTTCGAGCAACAAGCAGATGGCGAAGAGAGGAGAGGGAGACGGAGATCCGAGCGACGAGGCGCGGTTGCGACGGCAGTGAGCGGACGGCGACGGACGACGTGCGGCGGCGTGAGGCGGTGACGGGTGGCTCCGGGCGGGCTGCTCGACGATCTCCCTTGCTGCTGGCGGCGTCCGAAGAAGAAGAAGGAGAAGATGCAGATGGAGGAGCGGTCGAGAGAGAGGGAGGGAGAGGAGAGAGAACCACTTCCTCTTCCTTCTTTTCTTTTTCTTTTCTTTTCTTTCATCCAACCAAGGTGGCCCACCACGTGACATCATCCCATGTCATCTTCCACTATCTCTTCTCCCACAACATTCTTCATGGGTCCAATTACATTTTCCGCCGGGCCAAAATCTTGTCATCCAATCTCTTCAATTCCATTCAATTCTCTTCCATTGAGTCCAATTGAAGTCGTAAAATTAATCCGATGTCACCACACTTCAATTCACATCCTCACTTGGCCATAGAACCAACTTAAGTCCCAAAAGACGACCAAAGCACGGCCTACTACTTCTCGAGCCAAATTAGCCATTTTCGGATTTAATTTGCCAAAGAACTCGATTGCATGAAAAATCTTCCTAAGATGATTCAATGATCCTAAAATGATTTGTGACACACCCAGGACTTCCAATTTCGAATTCGATCTCAATTCCACTTAATTTCACTTTGGCACGATACTAGCGCCCCAACCTACCGGGTAGCCTTTAGAAAATTTCACGCATTTGACTCGTGGTTGATTATCTCAAGCCACAATGTACATCTTTGAAACATTGGCGACTTTCGGTTGTCGGGGTAATCTCAAGATTTCAAATACGAACACAGTGCACTCCACCGATAGAAAAGTCGGTCCAAAGGTGTCGATCGACAAGGATTATGTGATCCGGTGGAATCACCCACACCTGATCACATGCCTCTGTCGAGTCGACCTATCTCCGATCTCTAATCAATTTTAAATTATGCCGTAATGACCCTTGCGAGACTAGCTCGGTCGAAAAGTCACTTCCGATCAAATTCTCGAGCCGATGCATTAGAAACTCTTATGACTTTTACCCGATAGACTAGTTTTCACATGAGTGGCCGACTCAAGAAATGAACTATATGCATGCCAACGAAATGCCCGTCTCAATTTATTGAAAATAGAATTGGAAAATCGGGATGTCACACAAGGTACGTTCGATTCTATGATGTGCCTTAGGATCGGTGATACATGTGATTTTCCCGGGCTCGTCTTCCGCACTTATTTTAGGGATTTGATTTAGTGTCGAATCCGGTTTTTGGGAATCCGATATTCCTAACAACCTTGATCCTCGAAGGTCTCCGCCGTCTAATCAAATGGATGTTAATAACCTACTATTTCACAATAGAGAATAGAATTCTCTTGATCCCGACCACAATTTGAAAAGGTCATCAAGAGAATTGTCATATGACACAATCATAACTTCCCTCGTTGACTCGCATTTTTTGCTTAGCCTCAAAGTAGAATTTAACGTAATTTATTTTTCAAAAAGAAAAAATATAGAAATGAGGAGCTTGTAAAACATTCTAGACCCCCAACGTATAAAAGATGGCCTACCACGTGGCACGCGCTGATCAATTTTCTAAAATTTTTGGAGCCAAGTCTTCTGTTACTTTTGACTTCAGTCATGTTTATTTTCTTCTGAATTTTTGAAGCTACGAGGCACGAGCTAAGTCAAGTCTTCGCACGCTCTTTTTCATCTATAATTTCCTACAAAAAAAAAAAATTGGAATTTGATTGAAATACATTCTAAAAGTAATACGTCATAACATCACTGTATTAAATGGGGCCTACATATGGGAAGATGGATCTAAATCCGAAATTATAGCTATTTGAGAGAGTTCCGTCTTATGCTGAGTAGGCGCAAATAAAGACTTGGTATGAAAATTTCCATAAAGCCAACTTATAAATTTTGCATAAAAAACAGAAAAGCAAAATAGATTGTGTACAGCATTTCCACATCCTAGAAACGTGGTTAATTAATTACATTAATCTTTAGGATTGCATTTCTTGAAGGCTTAAATTAGCTCTTTTATCACCTTAAGTTAATGTGCATTATCCAAAAATCACGTGAGGGTTAAATTAAAACTACCCACAATAACTTATATATTGATGGTCTTATTTTATTCACGAATCGATTATTTGATATTCCCATTATCAATTGAGGGTTAAAATAAAACTATCCACATAAAACTATCCAAACTATCCACAAAATCACGTGAGGGTTAAAATAAACTCAAATAACTTAGAGAACCTTTCTGAAAAGGAACACCAAGGAACAAAAGACAAAACACCATGCACTGCTGTCTAATCAAGTATGATATTCCCACTATCAATTATTGCGGATTGAAAAATAACAAAGAACTATCACAGTTAACATTAAAAAGAAGGGAAAAAGCCACCAAAAACCCCAAATTTTCTCTCGAGTGACATTTACCCGAACTTTATTTTGTAACGTGAAAAATCTGAAGTTTGCTAAGCGTGACACATTTACACCATTAAGGGTATTTTCGTCTTATTTTTATGTATTTTCTTTTTCTTTTTTTTTTTTTAAATTTTTCTTCCTCTCTTTTACCTCCGACCATGGTGGAGGCGGCGGAGGGAAGCCGGTGTCCGGCGAGGGTCGCCCTCGCGGCGTCGGGCGAGGGTCGCCCTCGCCGGGCGGCTAGGGTCGCCCTCGCCGGCATCGGTGAGGGAGGCCCTCGGCCGGGTCGGGCAAGGGCCTCCCTCGCCCGACGCCGACGAGGCCCCGCCCGTGTGTCGGGTGAGGATGCCCTCGCGGATCTGGCGAGGAGGCCCTCGCCCGACGCCGGCGAGGGTGCTCTCGCCGGCGTCGGCGAGGGTGTCCTCGCCGGATCTGCGCGGGAGGCCCTCGTCCGCGTCGACGAGGGCCGCCCCTCACTGCGTCGGGCGAGGATGCCCTTGCCGTTTGGCGAGGAGGCCCTCGCCCGACGCCGATGAGGGCCGCGCTGCTGCGTCGGGCAAGGGTGCCCTCGCGTCCCCCTCGCCCGACGCGCGGCGGGCGGCCCTCGCCGACGCCGACGAGGGCCACCCTCGCTGCATCGGGCGAGGTGCCCTCGCCGGCATCCCCCTCGCCCGACGCAGCGGGCGGCCCTCGCCGGACGCCGGCTTCCCTCCGCCCGGCTCCACCATGGCCGGCGGAGGAAGAAAGAAGAAGAAGAAAAAAAGAAAAAAAAAGGAAAAAGTTTTTAAAAATAAAAAGACCAAAACGCCCTTATGATTTAGGGTAAATGTGTCATACAAGTGAAAGTTTAGGATTTTTGTGTCACAAATAAAAGTTTGGGGTAAATGTGTCACGGTTAGCAAACTTCAGGATTTTTCACGTCACAAAATAAAGTTCGGGGTAAATGTCACTCGAGGGAAAGTTTGAGGTTTTTGGTGGCTTTTTCCTAAAAGAAAAAGTACCTCTTTGAAATTGCATTTGAAACCGATTTAGAAGTTCATGGTGCAATTCATGGTGCGCCTAGATGAGCTAGGGATTCTAGATTAGAGGCCTGGTCTTCCTCCCATTAAGGTCGCTCTCCATTGAATTGGCCTCTTATGGGCGCTGAACATTAATCTACTAAATTCAATGAATCACCTGCCGGATCCTACGTGACGTCGAACAGAACCGACGTACACGTTACATCAGGAATAATTGCTTCCGACATATCCGGCGGTAGTGTTATATTTTTTCTTCTTGGAACTAAACGATACTGAACTTCTTAACGTAATTTAAGGACTCATTGAATATTCACTAATAATTCAAGAATTATATTAAATAATTAAAAATTTAAAGTTGACCGTACAAATTGGGCCAAAGTTTAGAGTTGTGTTATTTTTCCAATTATTATATACAAAAGGTGCTTCTTTAATTTAGTAGAGAACCATGAAAAAAAAGAGGAAAACTCACATCTTCATATGATTAATCACACAAAGCATTGACTTTTTTTATCATGAAATGAGAAGCACTCATTACAAAATGGGATATTAATAATCATTTAATGTAAGACAAAAAAATAATAATAAGCAACACAATGGAAATAAAAAGATAAATGAAAAAAATCACATATATATGAGGGAACCGCCGCATCTAACAACAATTACGCCTTTCTCGTACGAATCACGATAACCTGTCTTCAATGATCTCGTTTCACACACCTTGCATAACCAGGGCAAGATCATGCCTTGAAGAAGTTTTCAAGTTGAATATGGCGGAATACTTGACTTTCATTGCTCTTATGCTCCTGTGGAAGGAAATTGTTGGGCTTCCTTTTGCAGGCTTCTTGGTTTTTCCAGGCCCTCACTGGCCTCTGCTTGAGTCTTCAAGCCCTCTTCTATAAAGATTTGTCTTCCGAACCAGGCACTTGCAGAAGGAAGGATATGTGCAAGGCTTCCGTAATGGGAAGTGATATAGCAGCAACGGCAGAAGTTAAATAGAGCTTTAACAAATGATGGACTGCATTTGAGGATGATGTGAAACAACATAAATCTAGGGTGACCGCTCGAGAGTGAGATTTCTAGTCGATGCCCAAAATAATCAAATAATTTGACACCACTTATCTCTATAGGTTACCACGGGCAAATCTTTAATGTTGTATCTGTAGCAGCATCTCATTCTACTGGCTTGCATCAAGCAAGAGTAAGACAAGTCAATACAGTCCACTCATCTGGTGAACAGCCTCTGTACAAGGTAGTCGAGTCCTGAAAAAGTCTCATCACCCTTTAGTTGAACATGATCATAATAGGCACTGGAAACGAGTCTCATCTAAGCTCAGCTGAACATGACCCTTCAGTTCCAAGGAAGAGATATAAGCACCGAACCAGAGCGGATAAAAGCAATAGACTTTACTTAATTCCAGCTTAAACATTTTGAGTCATAAATTCTTGAGAAAATGGGTCTCACAAAAATTTATAATTATTTGTAATTTGATTTTTTGTAATTCAGAATTGATTGTTATTGTCATAGTATATTAAAAACTGTCACACAATTATTTCTCAAAAATTCTGTAAACGAAACAATAAAAGATCTAAGACCATCGAAACCTAACTAAAATATTAATTGCAACCGGAAATGGAGAAGCAAAACAAATGCACATACCTAATCGTCGAGGCGAGAGAAGGAATCAATGCTTAATGTTGCTTGTCCATGAACGACACGTAGAGCAAGAGGAGACTAAGGCAGTGTTTGTTTATGTTCTTATTTTTTGTTCATGAACATAATTCTTGTTTTCTGGTTCCGGGAACAAAAAAGAACATAAACGCGTTTGTTTGCGTTTTTTGTTCCAAATCTATTTTTTTGTTCCCTAACAAATTTGGGATAGAAACAAGAAACAAAAAACTTGTTTCTTGTTTCTAGAACAATTTGGAGAAACAATTTTCTCTCCCTTCTTTCTTTTCTCCTCTTTCTTTTCTTCTTCTTTTTTCTTTGGCCGGTCGTCGGCCTCGGCCATGACCGGTGACCAGCCGTCGAGGCCTAGCAACGCCATCAAGGGCCGGTGACCTCGCCGGAGTGTCGCCGAGCCTCGGCGAGGCTCAGCCTCGCCTTTGCTGGTGGTTGGGCGAGGCCAAGCCTCGCCCACACCGCGACGCTCGCCTCGCCTTGGTTGGGCGAGCTCAAGCTCACCCGATCCGGTGAGGCTAAGCTCGCCCAACCACCGGCGAGGCTCGGCCTCGTTGGGCCACCGCCAAGCAACCGGTGGCTGGGCGAGCTCGGCCTTACCGGATCCTGGGGCGAGGCCGCCACCAAAAGAAGAAAAAAGAAAAAATAAATAAAAAGAGAAAAAAATAAAATAAAAATATTAAAAAATTAAAAGAAACAAAAAAAAAAGAACATAAATTTACTAAACATGTTTCTGTTTTTTTATTTTATTCCCGGAACAAGTTTACCAAATGCGTTTTTTTAGTCAAAAATTGTTCCTCGGAACAAAAATGATTTTTTCTATTTCGTTTCCCGAAACAATTTTTTAATAGAAATGATACCAAATACACCTAACTAGCGAGAGGAGATTCGAGCGAGATTAGCAGCGAACAAAGACAAGATTCGCCTCCCCAACATCTTCCCAACACCAAGGGCAACCGCCATGGGCAAGCTAAGGCCCTGCCTCCAACACCCAAAAACTCATTTTCTTCAACCGATTGATGGTGGGAATCGGGGGATAATCCAGTCTGGTTGAGCAAGTCGGCACATACAAAGAACGGAGCAGTCGAGCGAAGAGAGAACTAGTGAAGCGAAAGAAAGAGGCAAGGCATAACTGAGCATTTCATTTTTCAAAAGGGCAAAATTGGACTTTTAATAAGCTTTTAGGGCAAAATAGGAAACTGACCAAATTTCATTAATCTATCGCTTCAGCATTCCGAAAATGCTGAAGGTTCAAGGCTAGCTTTCATCTCAAAACCCATTGGAAATGATTGCCAACCATTCCAAATTTTCATTGAGGAGTTTTGGGGATCCAAAAAGTTTTCAAAATGTTAAACCAAAGGCACTTTGAAAGTATTTCCTCTACGTGCGTGTCATGAGTGCTCAATCATGTTGTGAATTGCAATTCACGTCTATCCATTCCGATTATGTCACCACCTTTGGTCGGGGAGAGAGAGCCTAATGGGGTTTCAAATTCCAAAGTGTGCACCCAACGTGTGCGTCAAGATCGGCCTAAGAGGGGAAGGAAAGGCCGTCACGGTGAAGGCGGCAGTCACAACGGCTTTTGTCATGGTGGGGGGTCAACGTCAATTTATATCTTTTCTTTTGGGAGAAGGCAGGATCGAGCATGAAAGAGAAATGGGTGGAAGAGATATTATTTGACATTACACTTTTATCACATGACCGTATTTTAATAGATTGTCTATGTAAAGTTGGATAGATTCAGATCTGGCTGACTTTTCCCATTTCTAATACACACACAAAAAAAAAAATGAAGTATAATATTTTCATTGTCAACCTTATGATCAGGTCCAGTATCAAAGCAAGACTTGCTGAAATAAGTCGCAATTAACATTAAAAAAAAAAAAAAAGACCTCTTTGAAATTGTATTTGAAAGTGGTGCAAAAAATTCACGGCGAATCTTTCGTGACAGGGAACAAAAACGACGCACATTTTATCAACAATAAGGACTTTGCACGTATCTAGCAACTTGTCTTTTAACTGCAACATTCATATTCAACCTTAACTATTCCTATAAAGTCAATGTACTACTTTTGAACAAATAACAAGTTAGACGTTATTCGATGAAATGAAATATCGGAAAAACATTTTAATATAACAATTGAATCCTGAATCTTTTCATCTTTTACTAATTGAGTTTATCTAGCCAATTTGACCAGAAATCGCTACATTGACATTAATTATCCCATGTAGCACAATGGATACGGAAGTGGATATTTTTTTATTAATAATTTTAGAAATTTTTAATTTTTTTTTTTTTTTTTCATTTCTTTTCTTGACCCTCATCGGCCACAAGAGAGGGCCACATTGCTATCACTAGATTCAGACAAGGCAATGGCCCTCACCCACATCCAGTGAGGGTGTGGCAGCCCTTGCTGACCCAAGTTCAAAGAAAATGAAATAAAAGAAAAGAAAAAATTCCAAAAAATTATAAAAAAAATAAAATATATATTAAAATATTGTTAAAAAATATCCATGTTAGTACTGATCATATCATATAAGACAACTGACATTCATGTCAATAATTTCTTATTAAAATTGGTCAAATAGATTTGATTGACAAAACTAAAAAGGTTTAAGACTTGATTGATATAATTGAAATGTTTACAACTAAATTAATAAAAGTACAATAGGTTTAGAAAATTTTAGGTAACTTTCCCTAAAATATTAAATAGTGAGTTGAACTTCTAAAATGATGAGTCAATACAATGCAAGAACATGAGACTAGGAATTATGTTTTGCCATCAATTTTTTGATAGATTAAAGGACATGTCAGCAAATATTGCTAACGAAAGGATGACATTGAATTTCTTAATAATTTAAAGACTACATTGCATTTTTAGTAATAATTCAAGCATCGTTTTAAATGATAGAAAGTCTAAAGTTGGTACAAATTTGGTCAAAGGTTAGGGTAATGTTATTTTTCCTATTATAATATATAAAAGGTACTTCTTTAATTTTGTAGAGAACCATGAAAAAGAGGAAACTCATATCTTCGTATGATTAATCAAACAAACCATCGACTTTTTTTTTTTTTATCATGAAATAAAAAACAGTTGTTACAAAAAAGGAATATTAATAATAAATAATGTAAGACAAAAAAAAATTCAACACAATGGAAACAAAAAGATAAATGAAAAAAAAAAATCACACATATATTGTTGTGAATATAGATCAGCAAATCAGATAAAATTAGTCAGAAAAAAGAAAAGAAAATTGGACATCGAATTTATGTGATTTTGTCCGAATATCGAACCTACTCTACAAGAAAAGCAGCACGAAATTCCACTATAAAAATAAGTGATGCAATAGAGATTTCAATCACTCGAGTACTCAAATGCTTTTTCTCGGTATTTCCGAACCTCAATTACACCTAATAACTTACACAATATTTAACTCCTCATAATTTATAATGAAATCTTACTTGAGAAATTAATTAAATTTTAATCATAAGAATTTAACTGATTAAAATACTCGGATACAATTATAACGAGAAAAATCTCCTGACGAGAAGAACTCTTTGTTCCCTCGACCACCGAATGGACGGTGGCGCACTTGTACTCCAATGGCTCCTCTATTTATAACCAAGAGAAGTCCCTGTCAATTGCAGCGTGAGAAGCCTCCTTCGCTCTTTTTTTCTCTCTCTGCTCGTGGCGTCCCTTTTCTTTTTCCTTTGATGCACGGAGAGCTCGTGGCTCTCCTTCGCTCTTTCCGCATCTAATGCAAAGTAGAAAAAGATAAACAAAACCTACATTCCTTTATCTTCTTCAATTTCTCCTGCACCTAACACGTCAGATCTTCCATTTGTGACAACATAAAAGCCTTCTTCTCGCATTCCTTCATTTAATGAGGCGCGTGACAACCCCAAAGTGAACCGTCCAAGCCATTCATTTCTTTCACTTGCAGCGGTCGCAAGAACCAAAAAAACCGTCTGCGACGTGGGCAAAGAAATTAATGGACGACTAAACAAAGTCAAAAACAAAGCTTGGACGTTCGTTAGAGAGTTACATACGTTAACTTGGACCGTATTTATTGGAAGAGCTCAAACTCAAGATATATTTTCAACATTTATATATATAAGAGAAAATATAGATATTATCTAACACAAATTATGCAAAATGGCATCTATATTATGGACCTGACATTATTACACTGGCAAAAATAAAATAAAAAGACTTCAGAAGAAAACATTAACTAAATGTTGAGCTTACAACGAGAGTATCCATACATGAGCGCCAAAAGATTTTTAAGATCATCTAAGCAAGCTAGGCTTTTTGTTAAGGGGTTGTAGGCGAATAAGAAGACCGTTGGCAGGGACAGGTGATGGATTGTAGATAATATTTTCATCCGGAATGACCTTCTCGAGTTTGAATTTGGTCACGAGATTATGGATGAAAACTAGTATTTCAAGCCGAGCATACTCTTTTCCAGGGCACATGCGAGGGCCACCTCCAAAGGGAACGTAGGTGAAAGGTGCAGGTCCATTTCCTTCAAATCTTGAGGGATCAAACTTTTCAGGATCAGGGAAATACTTGGGGTTCTTGTGAGTTGTATAAACTGTCCAAAATGCCTGCAAGCAAAACACATATTGTCATTGCTTGAGGATTCTATCTATTCACTCATTGAAAAACCATGTCGAAAATGGGGTCATAAGTAAACAGTTACCTTCCATCCCTTTGGAATTGTGTAACCGGCAAAACTAAAGTCGGTAATTGCCTCTCTGAATGCCCCTTGTGCGGGTGGAGTTAGCCTCATTGACTCACAAGCCACGTTCCAAGAATACTTCATCTTTTGGATATCATTCCAGTTCAGTAATTCACCCGGGGCTTTAGACTTTGCAATCTCCATTTGCTCTGTTGACATGAAACAAGTGAGAATATTGAAGTTGCCATCTTGTCAATGGAAATAAGATTGCCATCTTGTCAATGGAAATAAGAATAGGACGGTTACCTTTATAAACTCTCTCATAGATGTGGGGAAGCGAAGCTAGATAGTTCACTATTACAGTGATAGACGTGCTAGTGGTGTCATGACTTGCAATGAGCAATCCAATGATCTTGTTGGAGACATTCATCTCATAAAAGACACTACCGTCGTCATCTGCTTCGGTTAGCAATCGAGTCAACAAGTCCCTCGCGTTTGCATCTTTTCCCTCCGAAATCTCCTGCTTCCTTTGTCTAATAATGTTGAGAAGCTCTTGCCTTATTAGTTTTCCTCCTCCAACTGCTTTGTTGAATGGCGTGCCGGGAATATTGATAGGCACTGAAGCGAATCCCGGAGCGATACGAGCAAATGGGTCGGCGAATTTCGACACTACCTTAGGGTCCTTAATATTCATGAACAAACGGCATGCCAAAGCAAAGGTGTAGTTCTTTGTCAAAGGAAAAACCTTCACATCCTTATAAGGAGACCATTCACTCTCCAGGTGCTCCCTAGTCATTGAGTCCATAATAGGTATGTAACATTGCAGCGCCTCGGGTTTCAGAAACTCCGGCAAGAAGCTGCGCATTTTCTTGGGGTCGTCCTTGTTGAACTTCTCCATGGTTTCGGGGAAGATGACGACCTTCTTCATGGACGTGGGCACCCAGGTGGTGACGTACTTGTTCTGGCCTGAGAACAAGAACTTGTTGCCGGAGGCACCGCAGAACACGGCCATGTCTTCCCCGAGCAGCGAGGTACGGAAGACCTCCGGGGAGTACTTGGCCGTGCGGTCATTTATGAACTTCTCGGGGCAGCCGCTTTTGGCTGTGCCGACGAACTCCAAGGACTCGCCGATGATGGGCCATCCCTTTTTGCCAGGCGGCAGGTTAGGCGCGGAGGATTTCTTTCGGAAGACGAGGAAGAGAAGGTAAAGCGAGACGTAGAGGATGGAGAGGTAAAGGAACAGCTGGGAATTAAAATCCATCTGCTTATTCTCCTCCTCAGAACGCAAACGCTAAACTGAGAAGAAGAAGAAGAAGAAGAGATCGGGGTCCTATAAAAAGATTGGACAGGATGGGATTGAGAAAAACCGCCAGGATTGGGGTCCCTTATATAGGAGAGGATGGGATTGAGATGACGACGCATTTGGTCTAATTTGACGAATTTTTTAAGTACAAAATATATTTCCAGAGCATAAGTTGCGGCCTTTTCGCTTTTGGCTAACTTGGGTTTCACGTCTTTTCTGTCCCCTTGAAATCGGCTACAGAAAGTAATAATATGTGGAAATAGTGGATTAGGAATTATATTAATTTTAGAGAAAATTATCTTACTATGTATATTATATTTATATTTTAACAATATTAATATAGTTTACTATTTGATACATGTCAAATTGGATAGATCGATGGATCATAATCGTGAAAGCGGTCAAAAAGAAAATGCCATTTTGAAGTTTTATCAACAATTTGCTCATAACCCTGTTGATATGCGTAGTTAATTACCTTGTTTGCATTTGGTGTCTGTACATAATATCGAAAACCTCGTTAACCCTAATAAGAAAACATATAACAAGACCGAGGGTAGTATTTATTGATTGTCTGTAACGTGAAGATTGTTTAATTACTATATGCAACTACCCTCTTGGACAATCTAGGAGCCGACAAAAGTATTATGGGAAAAGATTATCTTTGTGTAGGAATTTACATCTCAACTGTATACCTATTTTCAGTACATTGGTTGTAATTACCTTGTTGCACCACCTCATGCTTTGTGTTTGTCGTTTGCATTTGGTGTCTGTACATAATATCGAAAACCTCGTTAACCCTAATAAGAAAACATATAACAAGACCAACGGTAGTATTTATTGATTGTCTGTAACGTGAAGATTGTTTAATTACTATATGCAACTACCCTCTCTTGGACCATACGCCTCCAAACTTAGGAGCAATCTAGGAGCCGACAAAAGTAATATGGGAAAAGATTATCTTTGTGTGTAGGAATTTACATCTCAACTTTATACCTATTTTCATTACATTGGTTGTGGAGAGGACTAGAGATTTGGGGTCAACGTTGAATAAAATTGCAAAATGATTCCTTAAAATTAATCGAACAAAAATTTTACATTTTGAAAATTATTTTAGAAAATTCTCGACTTTTAACCCCAAGCGCGTTTGATTATTATTTAATGGTCTCGAAAATAATTTTTATTCAGAAAATGATTTGTTTTTTTTTTATTTTGTTCCCAAAATAATTTTTTAGTTTTTAAAAGACATTTGGTAGATATCTTAAATTTTTTTTTTTCTTTTAATTTTTAATATTTTTCTTTTTTTCTTTTTTTTTTTTTTATTTTCTCTTCTTCTTCCTCTTTCTTTGTGGCCGGTTGTCGGCCATGGTAGTGGCCGACGACCGTTGGGTGAGGTCTAACGAGCTTGCCAAGCCTCGCTAGGGGCCAAGAGAGCTCATCCAACCCGGCGAGGCTCAGCCTTGCCTAGATCTACAAGGTTGAGCCTCGCGGTAGCCAAGTGAGCCTTTGGCGAGATTGTTGAACCTCACTCTAGCCTAGCGAGGCTCGGCAAGCTTGTCAAACCTTGCTAGCCGGTGGCAGTAGTGGCCGGTGGAGGAAGAAGAAGACAAAAGGAGAGTAGAAGAAAAAAAAAAAAAAAAAAAATGTTAGACTTGATTCTAAAATTATTCTTGGGAACAATAAGTTACTTTTTTCTATTTCTTGATTATAATCCAAATCCATTCTCAAGAACGAAAAAAACAAAGTTTTGTTCCCGAGAACAAAAAAATTTACCAAACGGATTTCTATTCTTTTTTTGTTCCGAGAACAAAAGAATAACATTAGTTTTTTCCAGGAGTGTTACTAAATGAGGTCTAAATTTCCAAACATTTCATCAATGGACTTGTAAATAAGAAGAAAAGAAACAATTCCATTCAAAGGTTCCTTCATTTTGACCTAAGCGAGTTGTTAAAAGACTTCATCCTGAGTCTAATTTGGACCTTGGAATCTCCAAGATGTAAAGCATTTAGAGGAGATAATGACCCAATTAAGGATGCGAGGTGTGCAGGCATTGGCAATGGCATGTAAAACTAACGCAATTATAACAGAAAATATAAATGGTTTAGGGGTGCATGACAACTCCTATTTCTACTCCGAAACAATTTTATTCCAAACTTGTTTATGGAATAGAAATCAGTTTTATAAAATTATTTCATTTATCTATTTCTGAAATAGATTTTTGTTCCAAAAATAGGTTTGGAATAGAAATCGAAGTAAAAATTTCTACTTCTCTATTTCTAGAACAGAAATTAGAAATAAAAATCCTTCTCATGTTTGTCAACCGATCCTCCATTCGTCAGTTTTGGCCTTTGCTACACGCTGCGGTCGCCGGTCCGCGCCATCCGAAATGAATAAATTTTGTGTCGTTATCAAACGAATTTCTATTTTTAGAGTAAAAATTTTATATAGTTATCAAACAGTTATTTTTGCTTAGAAACTCATCTAGAAATAGAAATAGAAAATCTATTTCTCTTGCAGAAATCAATTATGGCCAGAATAGTTATCATTTGCATCCTTAATTGTCATTTGGTCTTTGCAAAGAAATTTCTAGACATGTTATCGAAGGACTTGGAATATATAAGAAGAAGAAAGAAAAAAAATTCCTTTCAGAACTTCCTTCATTCCATGACTTTGGCTCAAAACTGTGGATGCAATCAATCAACGAGTCCAAAATGCCCAGTTCGAGCCGTCCCACTTGGTGGTCCGTGTCTATTTAATACTTTATTTTTTGTCTTATACGATCGAGTTATGTAAAATTTCAAATTATAATATCTCAACCATCTCGAAATAATGACCGCTGGAGCCAAGTCAAGTGATAATTAATTAATACTCCGGGCCTTGTCATAATACAATGTCTAAAATCTTCTGATGATCTACTTCCCAATTACCAATGTATGCAAATCGCCCTACACTCCAGATGAGGCTCCGTTCACAAAATGACAATGATAAACTCTAAGACCACAAGCTAAGATGGAACCGTTGTAAATCGAACACAGGATCTATAGTGCTTAGAGCTCTACTCATACTTTCGTCTTTCGAATTTCATCCTTGGTCTTTTACAGTAAATTTACTCATGGATGTGTACTCTTTTTTCACTAGAATTTTTCATCGACAGCATTCTAGCTTAATTAACTCATAGGTAAACATGGAGTTCTCCGCATCGCTTGTGGAGCGTGGTCTTCTTAGAGTGCTTTAAGTCAATGCAATTCGGTCTTGTACGACCTACCTACTTGTTGACCTTTTCCTCTTGAAACGAAGGGAAAAGTACCAAAAAAGTCATAAACCTATTGCATTGATACCAATTCAGTTCTAAATTTTTCAATTGAACCAATTCAGTCCTAAACCTTTTAATATAGGTACCAATTTAGTCCATCCGGCCAATTTTGGCTGGCCGGTCTTGACGTGGACATCCGCCGTGACCGGACGCGTGGCAATTTTTATGATTTTTATTATTTTTTCGAATTTTTTATTAATTTTTTTTTTTTTCTTTTCTGCCTCTTCTTCCTAGGTGGCCGGCGAGCCTCCGGTGAGGCTCGCCCGACCTCTCCTAGGCCGCCGGCGGCGGCTTCACCCGGATCCGGCGAGGCCAACCTCGCCCGCGGCTAGCGAGGCCGGGGGCGGGCGAGGGCCGCGAAGCCCTCGCCCGGTGGCCGGCAAGCCTCACCGGAGGCTCGCCGGCCACCCTAGGAAGAAGAAGGTAGAAAAGAAAAATAAAAAAATTAATAAAAAAATTCGAAAATTAATAAAAATCATAAAAATTGCCATGTCGCGTCCGATCACCGACCGACGTCCACTTCAAGACCACCTACCAAAATTAGCCAAATGGACTAAATTAGTACCAATATTAAAAGGTTTAGGATGAATTGGTCCAATTGAAAAGTTTAGCACTGAATTGGTACCAATGCAATTGGTTTAGAACTTTTTTGATACTTTTCCCTAAAGCGAAAAGAAACCAGACAAATATCGAGTCCTCCAGTGTTGCCCTAGCTGTTTGGACATCGGACGAGTTCTCAACTCAAAAACTGGGAGTCGCATGTCCATGTTCCGCGTTCCGCATGCTTTTCTGAGTAAATGCTACTTGCACTGACGAAGACCCTTGACCGGGCTTATAAAAGAGCTTTTATAGACTTCTAGATTATCGAGCCTTTTGCATTCGCATGCCCGTGTTACACGTGAAAAACAAATTTGTATGAGTCCTTCTTAAATTGACCTAGAAACGTCAATTCGGTTTCGTAGTTCGAGAACTGTACCTTAAAGCCACCTAGTAGGACCATAGCAAGTCAAGGTCAAGCCAACGACAGCCTAAACTCGATTTCACATGGGTCTGAACCATGCGTGCCGTGTTCGCGATACTGCAACGTTTGTCATGGGCTGACGACAGGAGGGGCATCTGTGTGGAGCGGACGTAATAGATACTAACTGAACTGAAAATCAAACCGAACCAAACCAAAAAAATTCGATTTTTTCAGTTCGATTTTCATTAAAAACTGAAATTTTTCGGTTCGGTTCGATTTTTATCGGTTAACTGAATCGAACCGAATTAACAAATAATAGTGGAGAAATCTGAGTTTAACAGAAAAAAAAAAAAACCAAAACCAAAACCAAAACCAAAAGTTGAAAAGTAAAAACTGAAAAACCAAAAAATCGAATCGAACCCAACCGAACCCAACCGAAATTTTGGTTCGGTTCGTAATCGTTCGGTTGAGAAGATTTTTCTAACGGTTCAATTGTTTGGTTTTCAAAAACCGAACCGAACCAAACCGTTGACACCCCTATAGTAATAGGGCTAAAGAAAAATGAAATAAAGATAAGGATATAAAAGATTAAAGGAAAAGGATTGGTAAATCGATGGACAATGGTCTATAGCCACGTGATGTATATATATTAAAAGTAGGAGAAAATGGATTAAACCGTGGTTATGTGATTAAACCGTGGTTATGTGATTATTGATATGATCATTCCATACTTTGCTCGTTTCGCATTACTAGAATTATTAAAAAAATATGCTCCAAATCTTGGGTGACATGAGGAAACCCGAAAATAACCCTAAACAGTAAAGAAGTTTGGAAAAATCAACAAAAGTCTAAAATAACAGGGAATAGGCATGTAAATAAATATATCACGCATCGCTTGGCCACAGCATAGAGCTCGGAACGAGTTATCTGAATAGGTGCTTTTGACCCGTAGCTCTTATCGGATCAAAAAGTTAGGGATGCCTATTGGTTCTTTGCCTCTCCGGGACTCTCCAAAAAGTTTAGGTAGCCATGTTCGCATCCAAAAACAAGCTATTTAATTCATTTAGTATTTTTTTATCGAAATTTAAATCATTTAATTGAGTTCCTATATTTCATAGCATGAGTCCATGCGCCCCCACGTAGCTTCTCATGTAGATATTGTACGCCAAAACCTGACGTGTTCCACAGCGCAGATCTTATGTAACCGTTCCAATTTTGTGTAATTTATTCCCATTCGTCCATGTAAATAACCCAATAAAGGTTCACAATCACAACGTATTCACCACTCGACAACCATGGTTGAAAGGGTCATCTAAGAGAGATTAGGTTCACAATCACAACGTATTCACCACTTGACAACCATGGTTGAAAGGGTCATCTGAGAGAGACTAGGTTCACAATCATGAGGTATTCACCACTCAACAACCATGGTTGAAAGTGTCATCTGAGAGAGACTAAGTTCACAATCATGACGTATTCACCGCTTGACAACCATTGTTGAAGGGATCATTTGAGAGAGACTAGATACATGAAAGAGTCATGACTTTTTAACGTGACATTTCGTTTTCATGCTGAGTGGCTTTTTTCTCCTTTGCACAAAGATGCACTTTGCCTCAAAGTAGAATTTCACATAAAAATCAAGATTCAAAGAAAAAAAGGAGTGTGAAATGGAGACCTTGTAAAGCATTCTTGGCCCACCAAAGCATAGAAGGTGGCCCTCCATGGGGCAAGAGCAGAGTAAATTCTCTAGAAATTTGCGGAGCCAAGTCGTCTCAAGCATAAGCAATCGCTTACGATTGACCATTAAGATGTTGAATCTCACGTTGAAAATTAAAGGTCACCCTCTCGAATCCATGAATTGCATGCAAACTACTCTAGATAAGGATTACCTACATGGACCCAATTCCTAAATTTGACAGATTCATGGAATTTACTGGATTTACCCATGCCCTTGAGTTGTCTAGAAAGTACTCTCCAAACCCTCTATGACATGAAAAAAAAAAAATCGAAAATAACCATAAGCAGGAAGAATAAGTCTGAAAAAAATGAACAAAAATTTAAAATTTAGACAGATATAGAAAAGAACCCTGGATTGATAATGGTATAGAGCTCTAAACAAGTTTTTCATATTGATATTATGGTCCTTGTAACTCCTCTTGAATCAAAAGTTACTACCGTTTTGCCACCTGTTGTGCGAATTTTCCAGATCGAAAGTTGGATTTCCGCCAATTCGAACGCTCCAAAAAGTTATGGCAATTGTGCTATTTAATTCATTTAGTTGAATTCCAATTTCACATGTAGATGTTGGACTCCATGAACCTTGAAGCGTCTCTCCCGTCTAATCAAATGGATATTAACTACTGCTATTTCACAATGAAGAACAGAATTCTCTCAATTCGGACCAGAATTGGAAAGGTCATTGACACAGTTATAACTTTCCGCATTGACCCGATATTTTCTCCTTTGCGCAAGGGGCACTTTGCCTCAAAGTAGAATTTCACGTAAATACTAATATTCTAAGAAAAAGATGTAAGAAATGAGGACCTTGTAAAGCATCCTAGGCCCCTTAAAGCACAGATGATGGCCCACCATGTGGCAAGAGCTGAGTAAATTCCGTAGAGACTGTTGGCAATGTCTTTTCCCGCTTCGAAGTTCAGTCATCGTCATATTCTCTTTTAGTTATTATAAATTGACTTGGCAATCAAAGCAAGACGACTAGAATCCACCGTTTCTTTTATTTTTCTAAATTGACCCGAGAAAGTACGAAGCAACCCTGTGCAATTAACTTAAAAAAGAAAGAACAACTTTAGCAGCCATTGATGGGTCAATCAAAAGGGGTAGTGGTCCTAGTTGGAAAGCAATTAACTTGAAAAAGAACGAATAAATTTAGCAAGCATTGATGGGTTAATATAAAGGGAGTTGTTGGTCCTAGTTGGAAAGCAATTAACTTGAAAAAGAATGAATAAATTTAGCAGGCATTAATGGGTTGACCTAAAGGGGGTAGTGGTCCTAGTTGGGAAAGCAATTGGAAATCCGAAATCATTTCAGGGGGAGGAACCACTGCACAACGACTAAGACTAGTGTCGGAGGAATTTCGAACGTCAGCTACCATCGAGTCTAGGAGCACGCCGGCAGTGCGAATACACTAATGCCACGATAGGGGATGAAGAAAGGCTTGGTTGGATAGTTCGCACACCCGGTGTCGGAGCCATAGTTCCAAGGTCATAGATCGCGTGACTTCTCGACTGAGTGACTTACTCGATTGAAAAACCTACTTAGAAATATAAGATTTAAGATCATTAAACCTACGCATGTTGAAAAGTTAGGGAGGACAAAATAAATTACATCGGGGAATAACTTGAGAAATAAACTTTTGAGGGTAATTTTTTTCGGTGAAGATCTTTTTGGAGTTTTTGCATGTGATGTCTATCTAGGGCAGAAACTCATTATTTTCTGCTGTCAAATGATGGAATGAAGCTCAAATTATTTACACCGCAATCTAAGAATCGATTTAATCTTTTGATTGATGAGTGATATGGTTTTAAATACAAGGGAAAAAGCCATCAAAAAATCCAAACTATATCCACTATGACACATTTATCCTAAACTTTTTTTTTGACATATTTAACTCCACATGACTTAAGTGCAAAAAATAATGACATTATTTTGGCTGAAAAATCTATGAAATATTGACGAAGGGTAAATTTGTCATGTAGGTACAAGTTTTGGGTATTTTATATCACAAGAAAAAAAATTAGAATAATAGTTTTGTATTTGTTATGTCACAAAGAAAAGTTACATAAAAAAAAAAAAAAGTTCATGATAAATGTGTCATGACCGGTATAGTTTGGATTTTTTTGTAACTTTCTTTCTAAATACAAATATGATAGATAATAATTCGATTTTTGAGGTTGGTCAAATTATCACGAGGATTGGCGGTGGGCCAACGTCTGTTAGAGTTCCAGACCCTTCCCAATCCCTTATATAAGTTTCTATTCCGGATTGCAGAATGGGTTTGGAATTCATATTGCGAACTCTTATAGGGTTGGGACTGATTGAAGATATGTCTTGCAGGTGACTTGAAATTTGCATCCAAAAATGGGCCGTTTTACCGAAATATTTCTCTTTGTGAAGAACATAAACTCACTAACGTAAAGTCGCTCCTGCAATTTTGTAGATCCAGTAGTAGATATCATACCCTTGCAAAATCACGTAGGTTTAGGACCTATGGTAAATGCTCAGAATTGCTACTGACCCCATAAAAGATCAGCCAAGTCAAATCTGTACGCTATCTACAAATTTATACTACATTTGAGTGACTTAGAGGTCAAATGGGAGATAAAGAATGCGAGACTTTATATAGAGATTACAACGTGCCAAACAAGTTAAGCCGAATAATTTGAATATATCGTGCTACAAAATGACAATAAAAAAATCTAATGTGACCTTAAAAAATTCTAAAAATGTACCGTCCCTTACGTTATGGATGCGATACATTGCCTGTTCTAATTAGAGAAAAAAAGTTTCATAAAAATTAGAGGGCATACCTGGAAAACGTGGGGAGAAAGCTGAACAAGAACCGTCTTCGTAGCTGTGGCGTTGACTTAGATTGCGATCCAAGGATTACAAAGTCAAAACCTCTGTTTCGTGAACGAAACGGAACATCCGATTTTGACGTCACGGGCAAGTTGTCTCGTTAAACGTCTTCAGGGCACGGGCATGATCTGATGTTGATCTCCGCATAGAAAAATCCCTCGGAAAATAATTAAAAATTTCTCGATAATTATATCATATTATTATATCCAATATGATTGACCATTATGACAACGAAATGATAGACATGAGTAAAATTTTCATTGTTGGGGCAATGATTATATATACAGATAGATGGAAAGTTGAATGATATTGATTTCTTTGCCTCATTTGATGCACAAGTGGACAGTTTCCCTGAAAATCTCCCACCCTGGTGCATCACCATTAGATCAAAATATGCATTTTTATAAGTTAATTTCAGTTTCACATATATAATTCATGAACTAGCTCACCCTATTTAATATGCAATTTAGACCATTCCCTGCCCCATTAGCCATTTGAGAAGTCTGCCGAGAGTCATTCCTTATTCGGACCCTCTTGTCATGATGATTGCCTCCTACTCTTGTCGAAACAGGTCATTTCATGCAAAGAGAGTACGCTATATTGATATGTTAACATGTTGGGATACTCATATTTAGACTTTATATTTATGACGATTGCATATAATCCTTCGAATATCTTGAACACACAAAGTGATTTGAAGGACGATTACATATAGTCTTTCGAATTTCTTTGAACACACATAGTGGTCCCAACAGCCATTAGATTTTTGTCACGAAGACGAAGACATTTGAAAGTCTATATTGATCAACCATTTATAATTTAATAATCTTAATAATGATGATGATGGTCATCATCTTTTCGTAAATTGAATATTACTAAATTTCGACGTGAATAACATGGTTTTGCGTATGATGGACTCTCTCGTGCCTCACGTTCATTATATAGCAAGAAGCTTATTACATAGTTTAATAAGAAATCTCAAGAATTTCTCCCTTTAGTAAATGCATTTAAAAATCACTTACTGATGCTCTTTTTTTCTTGAAAAGCACACGTTTAGTACACGCTCATGGACTAGAATGCATATGATAGAGTGGAATTTTGGGGAAAACTTGTTTGATAAGCAGAAGCCTACGCCCCGTCAAAAACGTCGGTGGACATGAGAGAATCACGCTTCCCATAATGTAGAATAACTTTAAAAAAAAAAAAAAAGCTATTCATACGAAGGTTTATATAGAAGATTCTGTAAATGATAAATATTATTCAGCTATAATTGATATCAATAGGAAAAGATCAGACTGAATAACATTGAAAATTGTTAGCTTGAGCACCTCGCGGGAATATCATCAAACAGCATGAACATGCACTTCAACTACATATCGTTGGAGCTCAAGTTTCAAGCTCGAGGTAAAGATCGTGCACCGATCTGGACCGACCAGTTCAAGGTTAGGTTTAAAGAAATTAACTCACCGACAACCAATCCCAGTCGAGCTCGGCTGCATCGATAGTGTCGAGCAAGCTCGAGCCTGGAAAGAAAAATTGAGCAGGACCGACCTCGTGTCGGATATCAAACCTTGCACAATCGACCGGCGTTAGGCCCACGTCATAAGTTAGAGGTAATGGCATTTTGGGCAAAACCATACCATGACATTAGACTCCTAATACTAAAATTTGGAGTGTTTTGACATATAAATCTCGAAAAATGGAGCTGATGGGCTCTCTTGAGAGTTTAGCTTTATTCTACTCCGTAGACACGGCCTTTGCGGGTCGTGGGCCTAGCTAATGCATTTTCTCATCTCACCTTTTTTTTTATGGACTTGAATTATTCATAGATAAATAGATAGATAGATAGATAGATAGATAGATGGGGACTCCAACATATATTCCATAATTTACATTGAATTATTCAGCAAACATAATTTAATCGGCATAGTAATATCTAGAAAAATATACAAGTCAAATGAATCATGTAAATGTTGGAATATCTAGTCAATTCAAGCAAACAAATTGACTGATAAGAAAAGGCAAAAGGGTAAAAAATTATTTTTAGACGCGTTCATGGTTCAAATGATGCAGAAAATAAGGAACTGCAATTTACCAAAAGCTACACAACCCATGTAAAGAAACTAATTTTGGATTAAGAATATGCAAAATCGAGGGTTTTATTCTGCCTATTTGGACCGGGGCAATAGAGATATCCAGATTGTTCGCAAATCCCATTTGGAAGCCATTGTAGCGGGCTCATCCGTAGCACAGCTTCTTGGTCGAGTAACTTACTAGATCGAAAAACCTTTTCTGATATAAAAGATTTAAGGTCATTAAACCAACACCCTCCACAAATTTATGGGGGGTAAAATGGTCTCAGAAGGAATATGGCAAATGAGTTGAGGGTACCAATCATAGAGAAAATAGGAAAATGCTTGGGCGTTCCTTCTGCTTGGGGCCAAACAAAGAAGCAATTGTTTGCATAGATTATAATGAGAGTGAATACAAAAATGGAGGACTGGAGCAAAAGATAATATCCAAAGTAGGCAAGGAAATCTTCATAAATAATATAGTACATGTCTTACCATAATATGCCATGTCGATATTCAAGATTCCTATCTCTATATGCTTTTGAGCAAAAATTGCAAACTTACAGCATAAACAAAATTCATCAAAGGAAAACACACATTGGAAGAAATAATAAGCTTTGAAAACTAGAAAAGTTGAGGGAGGATTGAGCTTAAAAGACCTCATTTCCTTTAACAAGGCTATGTTGGGAAAGCAAGCATGGCAACTCGAACAAAAACCCTTAGCTCTATGGAGTCAGCTCTTGAAAGGGGTTATTTCTCATATTGTGACTTGTGGAAGGAAAAAAAGTCTTTAGACTTTCTTGGGATGACAAAGCATAATTGTGGGGAGAGATGCAATTAAATCTAAAGTTAGGTGGGCTATCGGAGAGGTAGAGCATTAAGATCAGAGAAGACAAATGGCTACCCACTAGAGTGCTAGGGGAACTAGCAAATCAAGGGAAATGTGCTATAATAGAAACAGAGAGGCGGAATGATCAAAAGGTGAAGGGCTCTTTGATTAAAGCATAGTTCAAGCGCTATTGTCTACCCCAATCAACCCATGTTTAGATGGAAACAAGTTGATTTGGACAAACAATAAATAGGGTGCATACTCAGTTAAGAGGGGCTATGATAGAATTCTCTTTAAATTGCCATAGCCAAGCACAAACTAGTATCAATATTATATCAGCCTCCTTGGAGCCTCTGGATAAAGATCTGACAGCTAAATATCCTTCCTAAAGTCTGAGAATTGTGTGTCAAAATGCTTTATCCTCAAAGGAAAACTTGTACAAGAGAAAGATGGCACCTATACTACTATGTCCTTTATATAGAAAGCCTCAAAGACCATCGAACACATCTTCCTTCTCTATGACCGAACCACAAACATTTGAGTAGATACAAGAATCGATGTTGTAGTATCCCTTTGAGAATTACAAGAACCGACAAATGGGAAAAGGATGTACTCACTAGGGGTGGCAAAATAGATCCATGTCCCATTTTCCGACTCATATTTTATATTAATGGGTTGCATGTAAGTTATAAAAATATACAAGCCCAGCTAAAATGGGCCTACAAAATTTTCATTATTAAGTGGGTAATCTAACACAAAGCTTCCTCAATTCATATAATAGACCTATTACTTTTCAATTTGCTTTTCTTTTCTTTTTTTTTTTTTTCCTTTTCATTCTTTTTCTTTTTCTTCTTTATTGGTGACGGCCAATGACCGGCCATAGGTGTCGGCAAGCTCAAGCCCCACCCAATCCGGCAACCTAGCCTTGCCCAAGTCGCCAAATCTAGTGAGGCCCAAGCTCACCAGCGTTGGCCAAGCTCAACCTCATCTAAGTAGGCGAGGCAAAGCCTCGCCACAAGTCAACCTTGCCCATGACCATTCGTCGACCACCAACCACTGCCATGTCTAGCAACCAGCCAATGAGGAAAAAACAAAAAATGAAAGAAAATGAAAAAAAGATAAAAATTAAAATATATATAACAATAAAAAACATTATTGAAAGGGATGCATAAATAAAAGATTTTCCTTCCCAAACAACAGAAAATATCTTCTAATTTATTTTTAAGGTTTAGCCAGATATCAAAAAATATGATTGTTTTCCTAGAAAATATATGGGTCGGGTATGGGTAGGTTGGATCGGGTATGGATCATTAAATTTACATTGCATGAAAATAGGTTAAAATGGGTTAAATGTGTCAATATGGATCAGACCATTTTCAATCTGACCCAAACTCAATCTGACCCACTCATTTGATGACCCTAGTACTCACCCCTGGTCCTAATTCCTCACCTCACAAACTAATCTCAAATGTTATGTGGCTTATTTGGAAAAGGCGAAATGGCTTTGTTTTCCAACACCGTTGGCCCAAACCAGAGCTAATTGTTAATAACGCTTCTTTGTTAAATAGAAATTACAATCAATGGCTCCCACATATAAAGAATCAGCGAGAGAAAGAAAAAGACTCACCTGGGCAATGGTTGCCACTAAATCAAGGAAGTTGGAAATTCGACGTTGATTGCTCCTGGCTCAACGATGACCCAGAAAGCTCGATTGCAAGAGTTTTTTGAGACCAAGAGTAGAAATCATCCTTAGTTTTGGAACTCAAAATTCTAATGATGAAGCACACCTTGTTGACTCTATGGGAGGCACGTACTCTGCACTCCCGAAATGATATGCACATCTACTTACAAATTGATTGGGCTTAGAGAAGTGAACCAAAGCCCCTATATCATTTGGCAGCTCTTTATGGAGTGTAAGAGTCTTCTCACCCAATAGAAGGATGTGTCTTTAGCCCATTGTCCATGTAAAACCAATCAAGTTGCAAATTGGATAGCTAAAGTCCATCAAAATGGGATACTTCCCTCTAAATGGCTTCCCAAGCCCCCCAACCCCTCTAGGACCTTTTATGTTTCGAATTTTGCTTTCATTGTTTGCTGTGTATTATCATTGGATGAATGAAATGAGTTGTCTTTTCAACCAAGAAAAAAAAAACCTTCAAGTCAACTTGCATGATCGGTCGGAGTTAGGCCCAACTAGTGGAGTGGAGGCTAGGGCCCTTTGGGCCAAACTCATACTCTCTTCTATGGACAAAGCTTTTGAGTGTCATCATGGGCCTAGTTCATGCATTGTCCTTTTTTTTTTGTCAAAACTACGCGTGATAATCATTACTTAACGAAGTTAAGTGAAAATACATTAAGAGCATCATAACATAACATATTAAAGAGAGTAGAGGGAGGGTGGGTGATCCAATTCTTAAGTAAAACGTTTAACCGTTGTGATTTGGCTAACCAATATGCGATCTTGTTCGAGTCCCAGCTACAATGGGCTATGGAGAGGCCCGAAAATTTACTCTTCAGCTCCTTGGCCCAGTCCACCTAGGATTGTACTTCCTAGTTTAGCTTATCGAAGAGTTTACACAGTGTACAAGTACACTATAGTTAGATTCAATCTCCAAAGTCTCTATAGATCTAGGAAGAAGAAAGCTTAGGGTTTCAACCAACACCACAGCTTCTGCTTGTTGGGATGAGCTCATTGCAATTACTTTGGAGAAGCTATCAAGCATCCTCCTGGACACATCTCGAACAACACATGCTATGGCCGCACGATTCCGTCTTCTATTCTTCTCATCTTAGAGTCATTTGTTCGAGTCTCCATCAAGCAAAGCCTATGGTCGAGAGTCTCCACTATTCACATCATCTGTGCTTGGCTCGGTGAGGGGTAGATCTGCATCTAGGTCGAGAGCCTCCACTATTCGCGTCAATGCTCAGCTCAGTGAGGGGTAGATCTGCAAGATCTCAGACAAATGAGGCCTTCTCTGAAGATTTTGTTCTGTTCGTCTCACTCCTCGATGTTAGATCTCCTTTGTTCAGTTCCCTGTTAGGCTTGAGTCAGGTCGAAGTAACAAAGGTTCAAGCTAGAGAGATGACTGCTGGAGTCCCTCCACCATTAGCCATTGTTACGATTGTAGCTCATCTTCTATTTTCACCCCTATTCGTCTCGGTTCGTGGTGGGATTTTGGGGTCTCGCACGAAGGGAACAGCCGCTCGAAACCCTCCTCTGTCCGCCTCTGTATTGTTCTTGGCTTGGGATGGATCATCAGATTCAGGAAAGAAAGAAACATCGACATTAATCTTCAAAACACCATATCTCAGTTTTTGCCACTTGTGGGTATGTTATACTATTTTGCTTGCTCTATTTTTGTTTCCATTCCAAGTCTAAAAGCTGTCATTATGGACTATTACTCTGTCTAAAGTTTGCTGCAGATTTAGGGGCATTTTCCAAAAGATTGCATTGTTTCGATCCTTCCAAATACACCATAAGGTCATCACTACGAGGTCAAACTGAGACGAGGTTCGTGGATCCTCCCTTAAATTAATTACCCACTCATCATACCGAGTAAGACCCGTTCTTTTGATACAAATTTGCAAAGGATGCTGACGCCATAGTAGTAATGTCTAAGGACAGAGTAGCAGGATGTGTTCAACTGTCTCAAGTTCCTGTTTGCATTGCAGACAAACTGGTACAAGTACGATATTCCTTCTATATAAGTTCTCCAAAGTAGGCAGGACATTATGATATGCTTTCCATAGAAAGATTTTAATTTTGAGGGTTATTCCTACTTTCCAAATTTATTTCCACAAATATGCTTTAGCCTAATAGAAGGACGATGCTCTTGTAGTGAGAGCACTAGTTGTAAGGCTCCTGTAGTTGAAGTATCCACTTTTAACTGTGTATTTCCGTGATTTGTTGTCAGCCCAAACTAATTTATCCTCTGTAGTTGTTAAACCTATAAGAATGGTAAGGATTTCTGTTACTGTTTGTTCATCAAATAGAGTCTCAATTAAGGCTTCATTCCATTTTCCCTCCTCGATGTCTATCAATTTAGCCACTTTAATTGGCTCATTCCTTGTTGCCGGACCACCAAGCGGACCTTTCTTTAGCCATCTATTATTTCTAATGGAGATTTTCTTTCCATTCCCAACCGCCCACATGATTTTGGGAGATATAACATCTCTCCCCGTTATGAGACTTTGCCAACCCCACGAAGACCGATATCTCTTCCAGCATTCAAAAAATCCCCTTGTGAGAAGTATAATCATTTCATAATTTGACCATAAAGCGTATTTGGCTGTTGAGCTAATTTTCAAGCTTGTTTCCCTAGCATAGCTTTATAATATACCCCTAAATATTTGAATCCAAGGCCTCCTTCCTCCTTTCTAAGCTTTAAACTGTCCCATTTTTTTCTAGTGCAAACCAGTTGTTTTGTTACTAGTTCTCCACCAAAAATTAGCAATTTTCCTCTTGATAGCTTTACAAATTGAAAGTGGAATTTTGAAAATGGACATGGTGTATTGAGGAATAGCCTGCACCACAACCTTTATCAATATTTCCTTCCCATATTTTGATAGTAAGTTTTCTTTCCAGCTCTCCAATTTCATATTGACTCTGGCAAGAATCCAAGAAAACAGCTTTTTCTTCTATCCCCCCAATCCGATGGAATGCTAAGATATTTTCCTATTTTGTCAATTATAGCAACTCATAACCTAAGAAGCACGGACACTCTCTGGGACCCTTCGTGTTGTGTCCGACACGCGGTCAACTGTCTCCAACACTCGAGTTGAAAATTCTAACACGTGACCTAACACGCACGAGGTTATTTTTACAAATTTTCAAAACTTCTAGGATCTAAATATAAATATATGAAAAAATAATAATAAAATAATAAAGCTAAAACTTTAGTCGCACAAGCGTGGTTCTGGACTCTTCTCTTTAGTCGCACGCACCTAAGCACTCTATTCTCTTCTTTTTGCCGTGAGTGTCACCAGTGTTACTTTGCCAATCGTGCAACCCACCCCACCAATCGCTGACTCACCGTAACCCCCATGCCTCAGCTCCACCCATCACCACAGTTGCCTCCGACCTCGCCTTCGTCTCTCGCAAGCATCGAGCCGTCGCCTCTGCCTCTCACAGGCGTTGCCGCATTGCTCTTCTTCATCTTGCAATTTCATCTTTTTGTTCATCTTAGGTTAGCATCTTGGATTTCTTGATAATGCGATTTGGGATTTTTCGGCAAACCCTAGAGTTAGTTTGGAGAAAGGGGGATTGGTGAATGTTTTGTTAGATACTTTTCAACTTAAAAGTTCCAAAATTGAATGAAACAGATGGGAGCTCATTGTTGGCTACGCTTATTGATGTCGAAAAATTGGAGCTCCAATTCTTTCATAGCAAGACGTTATGTAACATCGTGCTTTGTCGAGAATCGGCTTGCCTGAGTCCCCCACCAAAAAAAAAAAAAAATTGGACATTCCCATCCCATTCTGCACCCTCGATCGTTGGGTGCAAATTCAACATGTTTTGTTATGTATTTCTCAACTTGAAAGTTCTAAAATTGAATAAAACAATGGAGGTCAGTTGTTGGCTACGTTTTTTGATGTTGAAATTAGAGCTCCAGTTCTTTCATAGCACGGCATTTTGTTGCATCATGCTTTGTCGAAAATCGGCTTGCTAGAGATTTTTTTTCCCCAGATTATGCAATGATATGCTTTAAACAGATTCATGTACAAGAGTTCACTTGCAATATGAATAGTAATCGTTTTTCGATATGCTTGGAGAATAGGCTTTTCATTATTTTTAGCGATTATCTCACTCTCGGGTTCTCAGGTATATACATTATCAATGTTGGTAAAACTTCGGAGAAACTTCAGTTGGCAGCTAGAGTTATTGTGGTGATTAAGAACTCACAAGATATCATTGTTCAGTCTGCTCGACCATATGGTCAAAGGGCCATTTTGAAGTTTGCCCAATACACGGGCGCTCAAGCAATTGCTAGAAGGCACACTCCAAGAACATTCACTAATTAGCTCTAGACCTCATTTTGTGAGCCTCATCTACTCATTATTATTGATCCGAGAAAAAATCAGCAATCACCAAGTAAAGTTATTAATGTAGGAATTATTAATGTGCACACCAAATTGAAAATCTACTCATTTTTCAGCAAACTCTATACTTATTCACCTAAATTCATGTCAGCATATATGTTTTGGTACAAATTATTAATGTAAGAATTATTAATCTTCACACCGAACTGATAATAAAGCTATTTCACATTAGTATTCTCTACTGAATTGTTTTCGGGAATAGAACTTAGGAAAAATTAGTGTATTTCTGCAAACAAACTCCTGAATGATTAACATCACCTCCAATACGTGGCATCGAAATTGAAAACCAGAATGGCATATCGATTTTACTATGATTTCTCTCTATTTTTATTTCATTTCCACTTTTGTATCGTGAATACTCATAATGGCTTTGGTCGTGTATGTGTGATGGTCAGGAATTGATGATAGAAATTTGGTTGCTGATGTTTGCTGCTATTCTCTGTCATTTGTTGTTGTTCTTTGCCATTTATTGATGTATAGATGTTGTATTTATGTTGTCTATTGCTACTTGTTGTCATTTATTGTGGTTCATTGTTGTCTGTCGCTATTTTATTGCTGTCTACTGCTACTTACTACTTCCCGCAACGTACTTCTGATTGGTATCCAATCTTCCTTAATTAACATTAACTAAGAAACCTTATAGCAATTGATAATAACATGTTTATTTTTTATTTTTATTTTTTTTTTTGTAGAATGTCTTCAAGTTTAAACATGTCTAGTAGTACTTCAAGCACGCAATCACCTACCTCTAGCAATGAAGTTGTAAAACAACCATTATGAAGATATGTTATTAAGTTAGTTAATCATACTAATACGAGGGAAAATTTATCTTGGATATGTAACTTTTGTCAAAAAGATTTTAAGAGTTCATACACAAGAGTGATGGGTCATTTGGTGATGATAAGTGGAAAAGGAATTGGAAATTGCACAAAAGTAGAAAAAATATATATCTTTTGGAAATAGAAAGATTAGAGGAAGAGGTTAATACTAAATTAATGAGCATTGCACCTAAAAATGTACCTTTCTCTCTTGCTAGTTATTCACTTAGTGGTGGTAGTGGTGACGGAATAGATTTATCATTTAACTTCAAAAAAAGAAAAGGTGGAAGTGGGAGTGGAAAAACACTTGAAAATGCATTTAATATGACTCAACAAGAACGTCTAGATTGTGAGATTGTTAGGATATTTTTTTCGGCGAGCTTGCCGTTTAACCTAACAAGGAATCATTATTTTCAATCCGCTTTCACTTATACCGCTAATCATAATATTACAGGTTATGTACCACTGAAATATAATTTGTTGAGGACCACTTTGTTGTAAAAAGAGAAGACAAATATTGATTGATTGTGTGTACCTATCAAAATCATGTGGAAGGAGAATGGTGTAAGTATTGTGAGTGATGGATGGATCAATTCACAAATAAGACCGCTTATTAATTTCATGGCGGTATCAAATGGAGAATCAATGTTTATAAAAATGGTTGATTGCTCAGGAGAAACAAAATATATGCATTTCATTTTTAACTTGCTGAAATGAGTTATCAATGAAATTGGGCATAAGAATGTGGTCCAAATAATTACGGATAATGCTTCAAATTGTAAGGGCGTGGGACAACTCATTGAGCAAGAATTTCTATCCATTATATGGACACCTTGTATGGTGCACACCATTCATCTAGCTTTGAAGAACATTTATGCCACAAAAAATATGGAGAGCAATCAAATAATTTATGAGAAATGTAGTTGGATTTCAAATATTGTTAAGGAAATTATGCAAATCAAACATTTCATCATAAATCATTATATGAGATTAATAATAAACAATGAATTTGTTAGCTTGAAGTTGCTTTCTGTAGCGGATACACGTTTTGCTTCGATGATTGTGAAGCTTAAGATGTTCAAGTTAATAAAAAGTGGTATTCAAAACATGATAATTTGTGACAAATGGAATATCTATCGAGATGTTAATAAAAAGAAAGCTAATTTTGTCAAGGAGAATGTGTTGGATGATTTTTTGTGGGATTTGATTAATTATATACTTTCCTTCACGGCTCCTATTTATGATATGCTTAAAATTTGTGACACCAATAAGCCTTGTCTTCACTTAGTTTATGATATGTGGGGTTCGATGATCGAAAAAAGAAAAAAAAAAAAAAAAAAAAAGCTATATATGCACATGAAGTGAAGAGGCTAGATAAGAAGTCTACATTTTATGAGGTGGTTCACACAATTCTTATAGATTGTTGGATAAAGAACAACACTCGACTTCATTACTTGGTACATGCTTTAAATCCTAAGTAAGTTCTAAAATTATATTAGATTATTACTTTAGTAATTATTCTTTCTTTAACATAATAATATAATACTCTTATTTATTATTGTTTTCTAATTTTATTTTATTTTATTAAATAAAGATGCTATAGTGATCAATGGCTTAATGAAGATCCTACTCGAATTTCTCCATACAAGAATAAGGAGACTAACCAAGAAAAGCCGAAATGCTTCAAGAAATACTTTCCTAACTTGGATAAGCACAACAATGTGAATTTGGAGTATGTAGATTTTGTGAGTAAAAATGGGGATTTTAGAGTTTTTGATTCCATTCAATAAGACTTAGTAGGTTAATCATAGTGCATGTGCACCGATGCTTCAAGCATAGCCTTAAAACTTCTTGCACAACTTTCTTTTTCATCATGTAGTAAAAGAAATTTGAGTACTTACTCATTTGTGCACTCGATAAGAAGAAATAAAATGACCCCAAAACGTGCAGAATATTTGGTTTTTATTCATAGAAATATTCGTCTTCTGTCAAGAAAACGCCCACAATACGCAGAAGAAGAGACTAATATGTAAGATATTTGCGAAGATGCATTTGACTCGTTTGAAAATGTTGGGATGCTTGAAGTTGCAAATTTTTCACTTGATGAGCCGAAGATGAGTCTATTTTTTTTTTTTCAGAAGAAGTGGATAATGTGGATGAATGACTTTTTGTTATACTACTTGATGGAATGTTGATTATTTTTTTTGCTTATTGTTGAATTTTAAATTTAATAGTAAATGTGGATTACTTGTTTTTTCCTTCAAGTTTTATGGATTATTATAATAAAATGTAGTTGAATTTGTCAAATTAAAAGAATGAATAATATTAACAAATGTAAAATTGATGTTTTTAGTATAGATTAATTCTAGACTCTTTTGTGTTGGCCTATTAGCTCAGTTGGTTAGAGCATCATGCTAATAACGTGAAGGTCGCAAATTCGGGACCTGCATGGGTTAAACTATAATAATTAATAATTCTTTTACCCCCCGTAACAGGCGAGTTGGTTCGGGCGTATGTTGGCCACACCACTGGCCAGAGTTCGATTCCCCAACTTGTCACGTTGCGCGACTTAAGTGGAGTGCCGTGGGAGGTGGGTTCTCACGCTAGTGCTCCCCGAGTTTACGTTGTACGGCGGTTCCCGAATACCCAAACAAAAAAATTCTAGGCTCTTTTTATTATTATTATTATTATTTAGTTATTTATGCATTTATATATAAAAATATTTTTTAAATTTTTAACGTGTCGGAATGTGTTGGAATTTTTTACTTTTTGAGAACTGACATGTCGGCATGTCGTGTTATGTCGTATCGCGTGTCACATGTCCATGTCAGTGCTACCTAGCTCATAACTCAAAAGTCATATTCCTCTTCAAACTTTCTAGGCAGCCTTTGCTAAAATATATCCCAGATTTGTTTAGGTTAATAGCCTGACCAGAAGCAAAGCAATATTGATGAAGAATAACCACTAGATTATGACATTCCATTATAGTTTCATGTATGAAAAAAATGGAGTCGTCCGTGAATAAAAGATGTGACAGAGTATGGCAGTTATGACTCAATTTGATTTCTTGAATAGTACCTGCTGAAATTGCTTGCTTTATCAAGATAGAAAGTACGTTGGCCACTAGAATCAAGAGATAGGGAGATAATGGGTCACCTTAGCGAATTCCTCTGGTGGGTTTGAAATAAGGCATGGGCTCCTTGTTAATTTTAATGCTGTAAGATACCGTAGAAACACATTGCATCACCTAGTTAACCCACCTTCCACAGAAACCTATCTTAATTAGGCACTTTCGGAGAAAGTCACATTATATTCGATTATAGGCGTTTTGCATGTCTAACTTAAAAAGTGCTTGGAACCTTTTTTTCTTCTCTCGTGTTCTTAGTCTATGTAACACCTCTTGTATCATCAAGATATTGTCTCAAATCTGGTATCCTACATATGCACTATGTTCTACTTCAATTAGGTTGGGGAGTAAAGGTTTCAGCCTATTTGTCAGCGTCTTGGAGATGATTATGTAGATGAAATTACATAGGCTTATAAGCCAAAATTGTTCTAACTTCTCTAGATTTTGGATTTCTGGAATGAGGGTTATTGATATTTTGTTAAGCTCAAGGTTTAAGTATCCCGTTTCAAAAAACTGCTACACCTCCTTGAAAATCTCTTAATTTAAGTCATTCTAATGATGTTGAAAGAATAAACCATTAAACCTATCAGGCCCGGGAGCTTTAGCAGCTCCTAATTGATATACTACAGCGGTAATTTCATCCATTGTGATGGGCTGTGTCAGTTGTTGATTCATATCTATATCAATTAAGCCTGGAATCTGATTTAAAATTGGCTGAAAGTTTCTGTCCACTCCCCTTGATTTAAACAGATCATTAAAGTATTCTCCTACTATTTTCTTTATAACTTTCTCGCCTCTCATCCGCTGCCCTTCTGAATTTTTCAGCATGGTGATTCTGTTCAACTTCTTCTTTGGATGATAGTAGCATGAAAATATCTGGTGTTTCTATCCCCCCATTTAAGCCAGCTAATTCTTGATCTCATCCCCTAACATAACTCCTATTGCCGCCATAGACTCTCAATTTCTTGGTTTATCCTTTAGATTTTAACATGATCATTTTACCCCTTAGGATTATTCATCATTACTTGGAGCTCACTCCTAACCTCTCCGTCCATTGGAGCTCCTCTCTACCATCTATGTAGAATCATTTACCTCCTGTATAGAAATGGCTACCTCTCCACTAATAATCCCAAAATCCCCCCCCCCCCAATCCAATGTGTTTAATCCCTCATAACCACCTCTTCCACCCATCCATCCCTTCTATCCTCCATCTTTCGACATTCCACAAAACCTAGTTTGAAGAATACCCATAAAACCCTAATATCTATATTGGCATTCCGCCCATTTAGGTTTCGCCACTCCATCATTCTAGGTTTTCATCCCAGATCCAAGAAGACCCACAAAACCATTACAACTAAATCGATTTTCACTCATATGATGCTTTCACCCTTCACTTTTTGATCATTACTATTCCAATCTCTAACCACCTCACTTGGCACTTCACTCTAGCAAATCGACACCAGCTGTAAGAGCTCCATTCAAGATACCTTTGCCACGCCAAATAGTCTATTCTCCAAGGCTCAGCTTCATAGATGCTCCTTAGGGAATTTTATTTCTTTAATCTTCTCGAAAAGTAGCTATAGATTGATTATCTCTTTATTGCCTGTATAAGAGAAGTCGAAATGGATAATGAGCATAATGATGAAAGAAGAATGGCGGATTTGTGTAAAAGTCTTGGCAATTTATGGTTCGAAGATGATATTGTTGATGTGAAAGATGGAATTTTTGAAGAAAAACTACAAGAATGCAAGCTAACTTTGTTTATGAAACTATATTCTAAGCCCAATGTTAATTTTCAAGCTTTCCTTAACACTATGCAGAGAGCTTGTGTCGCGACCTAATTTTTTCATGGTGTTCACCACCTAAAACTAGGTTAATGGATTACTAAGTCTGAAGACTTGGCACGGACCCTCCCAAGTCCTACCAATCGCGACTTAATAGAAATTAATCTATTTAAACATGCAATTCTATTCAATTTGGAGTCGCCACTAATCAATTAGGGTTGATTAGAAACCCAAATAAAGTATGAGAGAATACTTTATTTTTACGAACCAGAGATTCAATAAGTCCGGGATATGATTACGCTAGATTAGTCTAACGCCCTTTCGGTACCTTTTAATTAAATTTCAAAAATATTTTGCAGGCAATGTTGATTAATTTTAACTTAAGCTACTAACATCCAAATGGTGGTCATACGGTGCACAATCAATAAAATAACATTCAATAAAAAATGCTAATAAAAATGCATGCCCTAAACATGATTTCTAAATGACATGACACCTAATTTTTCTTTTTTTTTTAAATGTTAATTATATGCAATCTTAATCTAAATTTAATATGCATGGATTTTACGTTAATGATATGTGAGATGCAATTCATATGGCATGACTTAAACTTATCACTATACGTATGCAATCTAATTTATATAATTCTAAATATGCATGTGCTACGTGATATGGGATGAATGACATGGTATTTCTACATGCATGCTCTTTTATGATTTTATTTTAATGATGATTTGTTTTTAATGCATATATGCAACCTATGCTAAATAATGATGATATGAGATTAATTATGAATTAACCTATTAACTAACCAAGGAAATGATCTTCTTTTTTTTATATATAAATGATGCAATGTTCATCTTTTAGCATTTTCTTTTTATTAAAAAAACAATTAAACTATAACTTATATGGCATGCAATGTGTATGGACCTAAATGCCTAAGTTCTAGATATGACAATATTCTAATTAAACCTAGTACGCAAGTTAATTAATATGTACCTAATATATTTGGATTCTTTTTATTGAAGTTTGGAATTAAAAAAAAACTAATTAGACTAACTAAAGTGAATGATATTCTAATTTATTTTAGGAAACAATTAACTTAAACTATATCTTATCTTAGAAGCTATATATAAAAAAAATAAGACATGCCAACATTATTTAAAATTAGTCCTAACAAAAATCACCCATCTAAAAGTATAATCTAAAAATTATAATCCTATAAATGCAATTCTAATTTTACTAACCCTAAAAATACAGTCCTAATTTGCAAAATCTAAATGCTCTAATGCAATATTTAGATTTTTATGTATTTTCTGATTTTTATTTTATTTTTTAATCTTTCCAAACAAGTCATTATTTTAAAAGAATGAAGATAAGAATTAAAATAATCGAAAAATAATCCGTTGTCTCACGGATTAAATTAACAATTATTTTAACTTTATAACAATTTAACAATTGAAATGCTATCAAAATTATTAAAAATTAAAGTAATTAAAAAAATGACCCGACGTCTTACGGGTCAAATTAATAATTACTATAATTTGAGATAAAGTACCTGCAGTAAATACCTACGAGATTTATAAAAGAAAAGCACATCTCAATATTCTAAATTAAACAATAATAACAAAATAAATAAAATAAAGAAAAGCAAACTACCTAATTTGCTTTCTCTTTTCTTTGTTTTTGTTTTTCTTTTGTTTTTCTTCTAGTCACGTGCTCGTGAGTCTCGGGTCACTTTGGGGAGTAACACGTCGTCGGACCGCGGGGGGCTCCGACGAAGGTGAACCGCGGTGGGCGAGCTGTGAAGAGGTGAATCGGCGGTGGCTCGAATCGCAGGAGCGGTTTCGTCGGCGGAACAAAGGTGGCGCGACGGTGGGCACTGGATCTGCCGGCGTCGCAGGGGTGGTCACGAATGCAGGTGCTGCAAAGATCACGAGTGCGAGCAGCGCGGGGAAACTTCAGGTGCGGCGCCGATCGGAAGCGGGGCCGTCGTGGGATCTCGCAGAGGGGCTCCGGCGCCGGGGTCGTTGGCGGGGCTTCGGGTGCAAGTCCGGCGTCGCGAGGGGCTTCACCGGCGGCGAGCCGAGATGCGAGATCATGGGTTGAGGTGCGCGGCAACCGGTGGTGTCTCAATGGGGAGCAGCGTTAGTGCTGGGTACTCGGACGAGGGTGGCGTCGGTAGCGGTGGCGGTTGTGAGGCGAGCGGTGCAACAGGGGTCGGCGGATCAAGGGGCTTTCCGTCGGGTTCCGGTATTGAACTTGAGCGTCACCGGATTGAAGCGAGAAAAGGAGCCGTCGGCTCTGCAGCAAATTCCGGCGTGTGCAGGGGGAAGAGGATGAACAAGAAACGTCCAATCCCCGCTTTTTTTTTTCTTTTCTCTCCTGCTCTCACGTCACCCTCTTTCTCTCACCTGTCCCTGTCTCTTTCTGCTCCCCGTGTACTTTCTACAGAAACTTTCTTCTTTTTTTCAACTTTTCTTTTTTTCCTCTCCCCAAATCGAAGCCTTCTTTTCTCTTTTTCCTCCTTTCACTTTTCACTTTTTTTGGACGAAGAGGAACCCCTAAACCGAAGCCTCGGCTTCTCTTTTATAGAAGAAAAACTTGAAATTGTTGAAGATCCGGCGATATTCACTCAACCTCTTCAATAAAGAAATGGCTCCAAATCCGGCCGTTGAATTATTTTGAATTCAAAATTTTTTTCAAAATTTCCCTCTGCAACCAAATGCTATATTATTATTTTCTAAAAATAAATTAAATTTTAAAATAGGTGTCAACAGCTGCCCCTCTTTGAAGAGAAGCTCGTAGAGGTTTCCTTCAAAGATAAATGACACCTAAATTTTAACCATGCAAAATGGATATGCAATATGCAAATGTCAATAACCCATTTTTCAAATAAATTTAATTCTTTTGAAATGCAAGGTCATGCAATAATGCAATGTAAATGCAATGATTTGGTCAAGAGTGTAGATCTCAATGTGTCTATGCTCAATGAAATGCAAATGCAAAATGAATGCAAAATGAATATGAAATGCATATGCAAATGTTAATGACCTCTTTTTCAAATAAATTTAATTCTTTTTGAAATGCAAGGTCATGCAATAATGCAATGTAAATGCAATGATTTGGTTAAGAACGTAGATCTCAATGTGTCTATGCTAAATGAAATGCAAATGCAAAGAAGAACACGTACCTGTCCATACTTATCTGGAGAAAAGTATTATTAGGTGTGAAATGATTCCTATGAGACCTGACCAACGCCTGAAAATCTCAAAGTCTTTAGAGATCCGGGAACTCTCATCGATCCTAAGCACTTGAAATCACATCAGATATTTGAAAAGACAAATACCTGGAAGTCACATCAGATGTTTGAAAAGACAAATACTTGGAAGTCACATCAAGTATTTAAAGATTCAAATATCTGGAATTCATGCTATACATTTGAAAACATTTACTAAACATCTGGAAATCACATCAGAAATTTAGAATGACAAACACTTGGTATCACATCAAGCGTTTAAGGGTTCAAATATCTGGGGTTCACACTAAATATTTGAAAATATTTTACCAAACATTTGGAAGCCACATCAGACGTTTGGAAGGACGAACACTTGGTATCACATCAAGCGTTTAAGGGTTCAAATATCTAGGGTTCACACTAAACATTTGAAAACATTTTACTAAACATCTGGAAGTCGCATCAGACGTTTGGAAGGACGAACACTTGGTATCACATCAAGCGTTTAAGGTTCAAATATCCAGGGTTCACACTAAACATTTGAAAACATTTTATAAATGGGTACTTGGAATTCTCATCAAGCACCAAGAAGACTGAACAAACTCAGGGTTTCAAAGACAATTTTTGGTCTTTGAGGAAAAATTCAATAAAGGTCCATGCATGATGGCTTTATCAAGCTTCTACTGGAAAAATTATCACAAGGACAATTTTCAGTTATAGTGTGAATCTCTTGAACATGCTAAATGAGACGCTTTTGGTGTGAAAAGGCTTTTTCACTCGCTCTCATTTAGGAGGGGTTATTTGTCCCAACCATTGATGCAGGAATATATCACTCAATCTTGTCATCATCTTATCGACAAGAGTTCAAATTTTCTTGCAATCGCACGACCTACCAATCTGAGAGGTCTTTAACAGTAATCAGAATGTGGGCTTGGTCAATGGCTTAACAAAGGGATTCTTTGGGTCAAAGCAATTGAAAGAACAATTCTGTAATCATCTTCGGGTTTACAAGTCAAGAACCCTGCAAAATGAGAAAGAAATAATCTTGCTCGCACTTCTTCGAGCAATGCTCAAAACATGTGAATTCCTACGTTAATTTAAGTGCCCTAATCTGAAGAAACTTTGTAAGGGACGTAACATAGGCTTGGTTCTTGGGTTTGAGAAACGAAAGGATCGTTAGGCTCAAAGATGTGTGTAATGGATAAGAGTTGGTGATCATCTTGACATTACCACCAATTTTCTTCGCCACGGATTGTCTTCTTGACAAATTTCTTTATTGGCTCAAGAGTTTATCACCGATGCCAATGACTATTCAACTGGAGATCTTTTCTCAACATTTTTTTTCTTTTAAAATCATTTTCTTTGATGATAGGCATCGATCGTGCACACGCTCTTTTTCATGCCCCCAATTCATCACTCATTTATCTCTTCTTTTCACGGGCATTGGCCTTGCTTTTACTGTGCACACCGCTTTTTTCTTGCCCCTTATTTTTTGCATTTATTTTCTCTGACTCACACAGTTTTCTTTCATCAGCATTTTAGACCATGCTATTCGAATGATTGTCTTTCATCTTGCCCCCAAAGGTGGGGGATGATCACCAACTGGGTTTGACATGAAATGAATTCATAGGCTCAAGTGGGCTATGCAAAGGATATAAGTGTGTAGGATAAAGAAAGAACCGCTCTTCGTCATCCTAAGGCACTTAAATTATCACATGAATTCAATGTAATAACACAACTTGAAGATTGATGCAAGTGAAAGCAAGAAAATTTCAACTCATTTTCCTTCTCCTTCAATGCCAACTTACCTCCATTTGCCCCGATGTGGGTGGTTCTTGACAAGGGTAGTATGAAAGAAATTCTTCAAGTATTTGGGCTCAAAGAGGGTTAAACAAGGGTTCATTGATAGAGAAATGAACTGCCCCTCGTCATTTTAGTTGTCGTACTTTTCGCAAGAAAACTCTTCACCTTGAAGTACAAGACGTTTTCATACTCACCTCACAATGTATAAACAAGGGACTATATATGGGATAAAGCTTGCCTTTCACACCTCATTTAGCATGTTCAAGTAATTGACATCTTTCACTTTGAATTATCCATTTTGATAAATTTCAAGTGGAATTGACAAATTGCACAATATCATGTGGAAGCATTCTATAATGACAAAAAGGCCATGCTCTATCAAATCATAAAGTCAAAGCTGTTAAGTGTCTATGTCTTGCCCCTCTTTGCAAAGGAGCTCATAGAGATTCCTTAAATGTGCGCAGAGCTGCACCTGAAACATAAAGCAAATAATTAAATGAAACAAACATAGTAAATTAGATGTATGCTGGAAGATGATTTTATTTTGAATTTTTTTTCAAGGGAACATGAAGAAACCCAAATTTGAATTAGCTCCTTGCCGTTTTCTTTTGGTAGGATTTCATCACGTATTAGTTTGGTATACTTCAACATGCCCTTAAAACACGAAAATCTCCATGTATTTTATTGGATGAAAAACAAATTACATTACTGAAATGAGGGAAATCCTAGAATTGAAAATGCAAATATGCAAATACGGAAAGCGATAAAGACTCCTGCGCAGAGGAGTGTCCTACTCTCGAGCTTCGTCAATGGCAAACAATTTAGTCATTCCTTTGAATGCGTCATCAGAGCTCTCAATCTTTGGAGATGCGGGATCATCTATGCCACCCCATCCATCTAGGATGATATCCCGTGGGTCGAAATAGGAGCTGGGAGGAGCCGAATACTTTACATAGTAATCGAATTTGCCACTTGGTTGCCCCAAGGTGTCCATCACTTCTGCTTCCTCATGCATCATCTCTCCCATATGATAAGCACATGTCTTGGACGGATCATAGTTGGGAAATCGCTCGGGATTAGGTCGCTTAGGCTTCTTAGCGAGTAATCCTTTCTTCTGAAGGGTTGGCAAGATCTTTGACAATGGCTTAGGAAGAGGCGTAAATTGACGCCTGGAAGAGTTCTTCTACTGGCCAAAGAATGGTCGTGCTCCTCCCTGATGGGTGTTCGGGGTAGGGTGAGGTGGTTGCACATAAGCCGCATTAACCTCCGCTACAAGTTCCTTATCCTTCTTGGTTGAGACTCTTTCATATGAGCCGGTTTGATCGTACGCCCATCCGTCACGCAATGCTACTTCAATTCGCTCACCAACAGGGATTAGCTAATTGAATGACTCGGCAGTCAATCCCAGCATTCGATTTCAATACTCAGGCGGGAGTGTCTTCATGAACAAATCCATCAGCTCCTTTTCTGTCGGCTCTGGAGTTATCTGAGCGGCTACAGTCCTCCATCTCGTGACATATGCCTTGAAAGATTCCGTCCTCTTCTTCTCAGTGCGAAGTAAATCTTCTCGAGATGGAGTGACATCAATATTATACTTGTATTGCTTGAAGAAGGCATCCGTCAAATCCTCCCAAGTCTCCAGCAAATTAATCTTTTTCATGATGTACCATTGCAGCGACGGTCCTGTCAGGCTTGCTTGAAATTGTTGAATCATCAAGGGGATGTTATCAACATATTGGGTCATCCTGACCACATAAGTTTGTAGATGGATCTTTGGGCAAGAGGTGCCATCATACTTCTCAAAGTCTGGCATTTTGAACTTCTTTGGCATCTTGATCTTTGCATAATGGGACAGATCCGTTGGGTCTTGGCTAAACGAACCCCGCAATTGCTTAAGTTTCTCCTCGATTTTTATCAAGCGTTTTCCTGTTCCGTCTTCGGTACAACCGAGTGTATCACTTGTACCTCCTCATCAACAACAATTTGAGGCACGTCGCAATTTTCTCCTTGGAGGAATCATTAGAGGTAGATGGCCCAACCGCGGATGTATTCTTGCCTTTATCTCTCGGATCACTTGTATTCTTGCATTTATCTCTTGGATCAACCATGGGAGCTCGTTGTGGTAACACCACTTCAACTTGCGGAGCTGGTGGAGCAGTGTTTGCTTGGAGAGAATCAATTTGCTTAGAGAGCCGCTCAAGAACATTCATGACTTGTTTCATCTCCGATTCGAGGGCAGCAACGCGAGTTTGTTCAGCAACACGTGTTTGTTCGGTGTTATCAGCCATTGTTGCTCTAGAACGAGTACGGATTGGTGATCTTGGATTAGCCGTGTTGTCACCTAGTAATGTAAAATAATGCAGTAAGTATCATAACAAATGAGATTGGTCCATGACAACGGTCAATCGCTTCATTTTATTTGAATTTTGAATAAAATTTTCTAACTAAGAATTGAAATTCAAGTCCCTAAACATTGAACTAAGAAACCAAAACATCTCATTTTATATGTTTTTGGAAGTAGAAATGAATTGTATGTCGGTTTTTCCCATTGCATATAAAATAAGACCGACGACGAAACCTAATGTCATGGACCAACGAAATTGCAAGTAAATTGCAATAGTGAGAATTTAAACAACTTACTTTTTACTGGGAAGAGATGACAATCACATAGACACACGTATGAGATGTGATGCTCGATTTCTATCTAGATGGCTTAACAAAATGGAGCTAAGAGGATGATCTGACCGTTGCAGTCTCGCATTAACGTGTCAGGTCCTCCTAACTCCAGCTCAGTCGAATGTAATGTCTAATATCACGCAGTCTCGCGGATATGAACAAACACATTCGACACCATGAAGAATTTTCGGGGAAGAGAAGGTCAACCTCTATATAGCGGTCTCGCTTTAGAGGAAGTATCCTTCTCAACACCATCCTAAGAATCCTATCGCAGCCCAGGTCCGGCAGCAGGTTGTGTGTGCAATAGTGTAGTGCTAAAAACAATAAAACATGCACAACAGTTTAATTGCAAACAACACTTCTATAATTTAAATTCAACCATTCATCCTTAACTCCAACCTGCAAAACAAGGGTTAACAAAAACTACTCCCCTTATACCTCACATCTGCAAAAACATTTAACACTTCATGTTAGGAGCGTACCTTGTTTCCATGCTGCTAAACAAAATATTTTTCTTAAAAAAAATTAAAACAGGCCTATGTCCACTATGAGTTTTAACTCTGTCCCCAGCGGAGTCGCCAAGCTGTCGCGACTAATTTTTCATGGTGTTCACCACCTAAAACTAGGTTAATAGATTACTAAGTTTGAAGACTTGGCACGGACCCTCCCAAGTCCTACCAATCGCGACTTAATAGAAATTAATCTATTTAAACATGCAATTTTATTCAATTTGGAGTCGCCACTAATCAATTAGGGTTGATTAGAAACCCAAATAAAGTATGAGAGAATACTTTATTTTTACGAACCAGAGATTCAATAAGTCCGGGGACATGATTACGCTAAATTAGTCTAACGCCCTTTCGGTACCTTTTAATTAAATTTCAAAAATATTTTGCAGGCAATGTTGATTAATTTTAACTTAAGCTACTAACATGCAAATGGTGGTCATACGGGTGCACAATCAATAAAATAACATTCAATAATAAAAAAATGCTAATAAAAATGCATGCCCTAAACATGATTTCTAAATGACATGACACCTAATTTTTCTTTTTTTTTAAATGTTAATTATATGCAATCTTAATCTAAATTTAATATGCATGGATTTTACTTTAATGATATGTGAGATGCAATTCATATGGTATAACTTAAACTTATCACTATACGTATGCAATCTAATTTATATAATTCTAAATATGCATGTGCTACGTGATATGGGATGAATGACATGGTATTTCTACATGCATGCTCTTTTATGATTTTATTTTAATGATGATTTGTTTTTAATGCATATATGCAACCTATGCTAAATAATGATGATATGAGATTAATTATGAATTAACCTATTAACTAACCAAGGAAATGATCTTTTTTTTTTATATATATAAATGATGCAATGTTCATCTTTAGCATTTTCTTTTTATTAAAAAAAACAATTAAACTATAACTTATATGGCATGCAATGTGTATGGACCTAAATGCCTAAGTTCTAGATATGACAATATTCTAATTAAACCTAGTACGCAAGTTAATTAATATGTACCTAATATTTTTGGATTCTTTTATTGAAGTTTGGAATTAAAAAAAAAAAACTAATTAGACTAACTAAAGTGAATGATATTCTAATTTATTTTAGGAAACAATTAACTTAAACTATATCTTATCTTAGAAGCTATATATAAAAAAATAAGACATGCCAACATTATTTAAAATTAGTCCTAACAAAAATCACCCATCTAAAGTATAATCTAAAAATTATAATCCTGTAAATGCAATTCTAATTTTACTAACCCTAAAAATACAGTCTAATTTGCAAAATCTAAATGCTCTAATGCAATATTTAGATTTTTATGTATTTTCTGATTTTTTTTATTTTTTATTTTTTAATCTTTCCAAACAAGTCATTATTTTAAAAGAATGAAGATAAGAATTAAAATAACCGAAAAAATAATCCATTGTCTCACGGATTAAATTAACAATTATTTTAACTCTATAACAATTTAACAATTGAAATGCTATCAAAATTCCTAAAAATTAAAGTAATTAAAAATGACCCGACGTCTTACGGGTCAAATTAATAATTACTATAATTTGAGATAAAGTACACGAGTAAATACCTACGAGATTTATAAAAGAAAAGCACATCTCAATATTCTAAATTGAACAATAATAACAAAATAAATAAAATAAAGAAAAGCAAACTACCTAATTTGCTTTTCTTTTTCTTTTGTTTTTGTTTTTTTCTTTGTTTTTTCTTCTAGTCACGTGCTCGTGAGTCTCCGGGTCACTGGGAGTAGCACGTCGTCCGATCGCCAGGGGCTCCGACGAAGGTGAACCGGGCGTGGGCGAGCGGTGAAGAGGTGAATCGGCGGTGGCTCGAATCAGCACAAGAGCGGTTTCGTCGGCGGAACAGAGGTGGCGCGATGGTGGGCACTGGATCTGCCGGCGTCGCGGGGGTGGTCACGAATGTGAGGTGCTTAGCATCACGAGGCGGATCGGCGCGGGGAAACTTCGGGTGCGGCGCTGATCGGAAGTGGGGCCGTCGTGGGATCTCGCAGAGGGGCTCCGGCGTCGCTAGGTCGTTGGCGGGGCTTCTGGTGCAAGTCCGGCGTCGCGAGGGGTTTCACCGGCGGCGAGCTGAGATGCGGATCATGGGTTGAGGTGCGCGGGCAGCCGGGCAGCCGGTGTCTCGATGGGAGCGGCGTTGGTCTGGGTACTCGGACGAGGGTGGCGTCGGTAGCGAAGGGCGGTTGTGAGGCGAGCGTCGGTGCAACAGGGCCGGCGGATCGGGGCTTTCCGTCGGGTTCCGGTATTGAACTTGAGCGTCGCCGGATTGAAGCAAAAGGAGCCGTCGGTCTGCAGCAAATTCCAGCGAGTGCGGGGAAGAGGATGAACGAAACGTCCAATCCCCCTTGCCGATTGAACTTTTGCTTCTCTTTTCCCTCTGCTTTTTTTTTGTTTTCTTTTCTCTCCTGCTCTCTCGTCACCCTCTTTCTCTCACTCCGTCCCCGTCTCTTTCTCGCTCCCTGTGTACTTTCTACAGGAAACTTTCTTCTCTTTCTCAACTTTTCTTTTTTTTTCCTCTCCCACAAATCGAAGCCTTCTTTTCTCTTTTTCCTCCTTTCACTTTTCACTTTTTTGGACGAAGAGGAACCCCTAAACCGAAGCCTCGGCTTCTCTTTTATAGAAGAAAACTTGAAATTATTGAAGATCCGCGATATTCACTCAACCTCTTCAACAAAGAAATGGCTCCAAAATCCGGCCGTTGAATTATTTTGAATTCAAAATTTTTTTTTTCAAAATTCCCTCTCGCAACCAAATGCTATATTATTATTTTCTAAAAATAAATTAAATTTTAAAATAGGTGTCAACAGCCGCCCCTCTTTGAAGGGAAGCTCGTAGAGGTTTCCTTCAAAAATAAATGACACCTAAATTTTAACCATGCAAAATGGATATGCAATATGCAAATTGTCAATGACCCATTTTTCAAATAAATTTAAAAGTCTTGGCAATTTATGGTTCGAAGATGATATTGTTGATATGAAAGATGGAATTTTTGAAGAAAAACTGCAAGAATGCAAGCTAACTTTGTTTATGAAACTATATTCTAAGCCCAATGTTAATTTTCAAGCTTTCCTTAACACTATGAAGAGAGCTTGGAAGACTAAAAATGTGACTGTACCTTATTAGAGCTAGAGTTTTTCTTGTTTTCATTTGCCTCCGAAGCTGATAAACAGAGAGTTTTAAACTCAGGGCCTAGTTATTTTCCAGCAATTTGTTAATGTTACAACAATGTCATCTAAATACTCCTGAATTATGTTATGAGTTTACCCATTGTGCTTTTTGGGTACATTTTTATGGTCTCCCATTTGGTCGAGTTACTCGCAAAATTGTGAAGGATGTGGCATCGAAAATTGGAAAAGTGATGGAGGGAAAATTAGAATCAAAAGGAAATAGTAATTACAAGGTAGGCAAAGCAAGAATTAACCCGAATCTAGCTGCCCTTTAAAGACTAGAATCATTATTAACTTGGGCAGGAAAAATGTTTGAATATGAAAGACTCCCGCACTATTGCTACTCTTGTGGAAGAATTGGCCATTATGCCACTTTTTGTACTGAGATGCCATATAAAGATTTAGGCCTTAAGGACCTTTTACCTGGAAAGTTTGGGCAATAGTTGCGAGCGGAGGTGAAGGAACTAAGTTTGTATGGAAAAATTTCCTATGGCAAACAGGATTTTATTGAGGAGGAAGAGGATATGGTGACAAAGACCCCTTCATCCCCTAAACCTAAGGTGTCGAGGAAATCAATCCTGTCTATTTGTGAGAAGCAGCTTGAGGCAAGTGTAGCACAACGAACATACACTCATTCTTCCGCATCTTTAGTCTTAATAGTTATTGAAAATAAAGGAAAATAGAAGAGGGGTAGTAGCTGCTTGAATGAGGAATCTTCATTGGTGTGCTATAAAGAGCCGCTGAAGGAATCAGAACTTAACACGTTGGAAATTTTAGAAGCTGCTAAAGGAGGTACAAGAACTAAATCCTGAAGTACTAAGCTTTCCTCAACTGAGAAAGAGAAAATATTATGCCCTTATGGTGCTTGATCCTCAAAAACTCCGATATTAGACAACTAACAGCTTCGTTGAGACTCCCATTGAGGTAGAGAAGAAGTCAATTTAGTGGGCTTTGGTGACTAACCCTAATAAGCCACCGGGTCATCCATGAAGTTTTAAGTTGGAATTGTCAAGGGTTAGGCATACCCTTGACAATTCAAGCATTGAAAGTCTTAGTGAATAAAAAAAAAGAGCCCAATTTGGTGTTTTTAATGGAAACAAAAAATCAAGAAACATCTTATTAAAGTGGTGAAGGATAAAGCCTTAATCTTCAAGAATGTGGAAGATAATCCAAGAAATAAAAGACTCCAATGGAATTGGGGGTTGGATCCATCCATTTTCTCTTCCTCCCTAGCGGTTCAGTAGCCTCCTTGCAGTTAACGTGCAGTTTCCACCCTTCGGCGCGGTTAGTGGTACACCTCGAATGGGATATGGTGGTTTAGCCTTGGCGGCACTGCCACCTAGGTGTCATTCTTTTAGTTTTTCTTGTTTTATTGCTAGTTGTTTTGTGAGGTTGGTCTCCTTCGCCCTACGTGGCCTGTGCTTTCCTTGTTAGCTTCTAGCCGTTTCTTAGGCATTTCTTGCTTTGGCCACTTTTGCGGAGTTCTTTTGCTGCCGGTACCCTTCCACTCTTGAAGACCTTTGTCTTTTTGAGTGAAAGTTTTGTGGCGCCGGCCCTTATGTAAATGTTGGTTCAAAGCTATATTCATCATTACCTTTTACTAAAAAAAAAAAAAAAAAAAAAAATCAAGAGCAAATGATGCAACGCGTTAGAAGGCGACTCAAGTTTCAAAATTGTTTTTCGGTAGATCCAAAGGGTTCAGCGGGAGGATTGGCTATTTTCTAGGATGACCAACTTAATTTAACAATTGAGGGGTATTCCGAGACTCATATAAATGTCCTTTGTCAAATCTTAGAACTAAAACTCATGAGAATCACCTTTCTACATGCCCCCAACGATTTCAGAGAAAGAGTTTTATTATAGGAGTCGATCCATAAAGACAATATTACAAATTAGCTTCATTGGCATTGTCTAGGGATTTAACAAAGTCTTGTATCATTGGGAGAAAGAATGAAGAAGGATGGCTAAGCATTACCGAATGACAGCGTTTCGAAATTTTCTGCATGCTTGTTCTTTAATGGATTCGGAGAACAAGGGTTGTGCATTTACCTAGACAAATAATAGAGAAATGGATGCCTTTATTAAGGAAAAGATGGATAGAGCAGTTTGTACAATGGAGTGGATATTAGCATATCCTAATGCAAATGCCTAGCCTTATCAGCTATTGGCTCCGATCATAGCCCACTAATTTTATCACTTTTCCCAAGGAATGATTGCAAAGGAGAATATTTATATATGAAGCTTTTCGGATGGAGGATGAGAAATGCAAACAAATTGTTAATGAATGCTTGGATTTCAACAAACTCTCCAACGAGCAATCTTGTAGATAAGCTGAATATAGTGACCTAAAATTTGGCGAAATGGAGTAAAAATATATTCTCTCATGCATTGTCCTTTATCTTACCCTTTTCTTTATAAACCTCAATTATTTAGCCCTTCATTTATTTATTTTTTCAATTTTATTTATCGGTGGGACTACATCACATAATAGGATGCTAGTCGAATAGAAAAGGGCTCCCTACACGCCTCACTATTATTGGAGATGCCATAACATGCGACGTCCCCAATTTGTGCCTTGACTTATATATTGCATCCCTAATTCTGGTCAATACATAAATTTCCTCACATCTCTCGCCTTACAAAAACATCAAACTTAAATAATTAAATCAAATTATTTGGGAAGCATATTTTTAATATGCATAATAATCTCTAAGAAGGTATGCAATTCTAATGAAAACATTTAAAGAGTTGCGTGTATTTAATAGAACATCATGTCATGGTGCGATTTTTCAAAACAACAAACCATTCATGACCCAAGATGATAAGAAAGTTTGATCTCAACATCCAAATTAATGACTAAATTACATTAATTATATTTATTTTATGTATATAAGAAAATTTGTATTTTCATGTTCTTCGATTTAGGTGCGTTTGGTTGTGTTTCGTTTAAAATTGTTCCAGTGGAACAAATAAAAAAGTGTTTCTGTTTCGGGAACAATTTCTGAACAAAAACGCGTTTGGTAAACTTGTTCCGAGAACAAAAATAAATAGAAACATGTTTGGTAAATTTGGATAATTTTTTTATTTCTTTTTATTTTTTCTATTCTTTTCTTATTTTTCCTTTTTTTCTTTTTCATTTTTCTTTTTTTCTTCTTTTTTTGGGCCGCCGGCCAAGGCCTTGGCCGGCGACCGGCCGGCGAGGGTCGGCTCGCCTTGATCCAGCCGAGGCCGAGCTCGCCCGGGCGCGGCGAGGCGCGCCTCGCGGCCACCGCTGCTAGCGACGCCGACTCGCCCGAGATCCGGCGAGGCCGAGGCTGCCGCCGCCGGGCGAGCTCACCTCGCCGATCTGGGGCGAGATCGAGCTCGCCCGTGCCGGGCGGAGGTCGGCCTCGCCTTGATCCGGCGAGGCCGAGCTTGCCCGGGCCGGGCGGGCAGGCGCGGCCTCGGGCCACCGCCAGCGAGGCCGAGGCTCGCCGGCCGGGCCGGGCAGCTCGGCCTCGCTGATCTGGGCGAGATCGAGTTCCGCCTGGCCGGCGCGAGGTTGGCTCACCATGGCCGGGCGAGCTCGAGCTCGCCCGATCCGGCGAGGCCGACCTCGCCTAGCGCCGGCGAGGCCGAGGCTCCGGTCGCCGGCCATGGCCGAGGCCTCGACCAAAGCCAAAAGAAAAAGGAACAAGAAAATAAGAGAAAAAAAAAAAAAAGAAAAAAATGTGTTTCTCAAAAGTGTTTCGAAACAAGAAACACAAAATTTGTGTTTCTTGTTTCTTTTTTTGTTCCTCGGAACAAAAACAAAAAGGAATGTAAACGCACACAAACGCGTTGCCTTTTTTTGTTCCCGTGAACAAAACAGAAAATTTCTCGTTCGGGAAAAATGAGGAGTGCAAACAAACGCGCCTTACTTTATATAGAATGGTTATGTGAGTAAATTTTCCATTAAGGCACAATAATAGTGAATTTAGATTTGTGTTATCCCGAGTGCTAAAAAGAAATTTGATGTCCATGTCAATTAAGATGACCTTAAATTGATTAGTGTACAATCTCAAGCGACCACAGCAAGGTGCTCTTAAAGGCCATACAGTGACGATCATTGTATGTGCTCTTAAGGTGCTCTTTTCTGTAAACCCTGCATCCTCTCTCTCTTGATTTTTCAGATTATTAACTTGATGCCTATTTGACAAGACATAAGTCATATCAATATGGCCTTTACAAATGAAAATGTGACATTACGTCGACATTCTGACTATGAAATCGTATCTTTGGACTAATTTAAAGAGTTTTTTGGAAAAAGAAAATATGATTATTTTGAATAAAGAAAAGGAGAAATAGACAAACAATTCCGAATTTCGACCAAAAAATATATAAAGCACCTGACATTATTAATATTATTTTTCCATAGGGCGAAGATCATTTTGGGCCAAAAAAGACAAAAGGCAGGGCTCTCCAGAAGAATCCGTCCGGTGGAAACCCGAACGCCGTTCGTTCCCTCTCGACGAGTCGCCGGCGAAGCTCAGCTCGTCGAAACGAGCAAAGAATCTCTCCTCCTCCTCCCGCCGCCGCCGCCGCCTCCGCCGCCGCAGCAGCAGCAGTCGAGATGGTGAGTTTTTTCTCGGGATAATTTCGTCGAACACTTGCCCTGCGTCCCTGCCTTCCTCCCCTCTCACACCCATGTCTCTGTTCTGTCGCAGGCCGTCACTCTGCACACGAATCTCGGCGACATCAAGTGCGAGATCTTCTGCGACGAGGTCCCCAAAGCTGCCGAGGTCAGTGACTTCCATTCCCTTTTGTCGTCTCCTTGTTTCTTTGGTTATGCAAAGGAGTGGGTGGTTCCCGGGTGAAAACTTCCAAGGAAGGTTGAATGGTGATTTACGTGCTCCTTTTGGAGTTTTTCGGGTGCTGTTTGTGTGGATGTTGCGAATTCTTGGTCGCCCGTGCCCGTCGAGAATGCAAGTTTTAGGCTTGCTGTGGAATTCGTGGCCTTTATGATGGTTGTGATATAAACAACTACAGTTTGACTTTAAGATTGAAATTTGCTATGTTTCGTTTCCAAGGAAGCTTGGATGATGATCTGGGTCGAGGGAGTTTGATTGTGTTGCGGTGGTTTTTCGTGATTGCTGACATTTTTCTCAATATTTTAAAATTTCTCCTTCGTTCTATTATACTTCCTGAGAGTGAGTTAAAGAGGCTCAAATTTGACATTCAAATCTTTGAGCAGTTTCTGTGTAAGTATTTTTTTTGTGGGCTTCTGCTCATTCTCATGATTTTCCAGCATTTTAAAGAATAAATGGGTTGGACTTCAGTTGGTTGTTGCACAGACAGCAGGTGGTCTTGGTTTCTTCCACTTTGCTGTTGCATTTGAGTGTCCAACAAACATGAGTCTATACAGATGTATCATGTTGGTCAAACTAGTATATTAGACTAAAAGGGCGGATTAACATAGATCATTGTCTTTTGGGATTTATGCCTTCAGTTTGTTGGCAGGCTAAAAATTAGAGGTGAAATGGCATTTAACTTGATGGATATGTGCACCCAAAAAAGTAAAGCAACACTGAACCATGTTCCTCTGTTGTTTTGTCAATCTACATATTTAATGCAGCTCCAGCCCTCTGATCTTAATGGGTAGTTTATATTTGAAACTTGGACTGTGGTGCTGCTAATTGTGTACTGGTTGCACATATTGGACATGAGGAGGGTTACAACCTTACCATATCCACATAAATGATGTTTTTATGATGTCTGCTTCTCAAACTAAAGGATTCAGTGTGAAAGTGCACATCATTCTTTTCCCACTGATAAGTTTGTTTTCACTAACTTTTAGATACCCAGCTGAGTAGTGCTGTGATGTGAATATCTTGTTAATGCTTTTTATCTTATTATCTTCCTCCTGTCTGGCTAAAGTTGAGTGAATAATATGGTTCTCAAGAGGAAAATGGCAAAAATGCCCAAATAATTGTAGTTTTGTCCCTTACTCTTGGCTGTTGATTAGAAACTGAGTTCGAAGCATGCAGCAGCCCTTACATTATCTTGAGCAAACTAGTTCAGCTACTTAAATTCCAGAGTTGAGGAAAAACATTATCAGGAAGATAGATTGAATCAGGGCTTGTTGTGTTCAAAATATAGCACGGCTATTGGGTAATATTAGTGCATGGGTACTTTCTGCCTTTAGTTTCTTTGTATCAGTTTGTACTTTTGGCATTCTGTTAAGAAAAAAAAAGTGTTTGATTGCAGAACTTTTTGGCACTGTGTGCCAGCGGGTATTATGACAGCACCATATTTCACCGAAATATCAAGGGTTTTATGATTCAAGGTGGTGACCCCACTGGAACTGGCAAAGGTGGAACCAGCATCTGGGGCAAAAAATTTAATGATGAGATAAGAGAGTCTCTGAAGGTAGTTATTTACCATGTAATCTTTTACTGGAAGCATTCATACCACAACCTTTGCATTGCCTCTTTTCTTTTGTTACCATTCATTTTGAAGGATTACATCTGCTGATCTCGAGATTAACTGGCTTCTCTTTTGTCTTGGAATTGGTCATTCCTCCATTTAGAGAGTGTATGGACCGTTTTGTCAATTTGAAATGTACCAGTAGTGCTTTGGATTTTATTGCCCAACTCTCTTTTTAGAGTGGTCTTAGGTAACCACCTATTGTTTAGGGGGTATTATTCTTTGTAGTTAACTCATGCTCCCTCCCCTCTACATGGCGAGTTGAGAAATACCTAATTATAAACAATCATCAAATAATCTCTGCCATGAAAAGTAAAGCAAACTTCATTTTTGCCCTCATGAGGTTGACTCTATGTTGAAGAAACCATGATCAAGGCCTTTTATCCCTGTATGATTAGCTGACAATTATTTATTTTGTCTAACATTTATCTAACTATCACTCATCATCCTAATTCAGTGAAGTCTTTTTTCCAGCACAATGCAAGGGGAATACTCTCAATGGCTAATAGCGGGCCTAACACCAATGGAAGTCAATTTTTCATCGCATATGCAAAACAACCACATCTGAATGGATTATACACCATCTTTGGCAGAGTGATTCACGGGTTTGAGGTCCTAGATATCATGGAAAAGGTATATGGGCTGCTTGATAGTATTAATTATTATTGAATCCCTGGATGATTATTTAATGCAAGTCCTCTTATTCTCATTGTAAATTGATTTCATCAATTGGGAATCCTCATTTTCTGTTAGTATGGCAATCCCCCCTAAACACGGTTTGGCAAATAGGGCGTCTGTAGGGCGCCCCAGGAATGTCTGTTGGGCGAGTAAACTCTTGTAAACTGTGCTCGTCTCTACAGCTTATAGAAAAGAGATAGCCATGCTGTTTTCGTCCTAAGAATTTTTCCAAAAATGTTCTTATCCATGCTTCCTCTGGCAAGTGACAATAATCCGTGCTTCGTTTTTTTGGTTTGACAGACTCAAACAGGGCCAGGGGACAGACCTCTTGCGGAGATCAGACTCAATCGTGTCACAATTCATGCAAATCCTCTTGCTGGGTAGCCTTTCTTGATGGGTTTTTTTTCTTATCTTGATAGGACTCTTTTACAGTTTTGCTTTAGGTTAGGGATCCCTGTAAGCTGATGATAGATATTGGAGATGGTACCTGTAAGATTCAATTACATCGAACTACCTCAAACCTTGTATTGGAGCATTCCAAATACAAAAGATCGAAAGATGCTTGTTGATATGTGCCGGTGGCCCTGTTGTGCTGGTTGCATGATGGTCTTTGTTTGCGATGTATTCGCCGTTCATCTCAGTGATCGGTCATCAAGTCGTTGCGAAGTAAATATGAATCTTATCCACCCTAATTAGAATTTGATTATCACAAGTTTTTTGGGGTCTCTGGAGGTTCTTTTTTGCGTACATTTTGCTTTTTAAAGGTAGGCTATATTTGTTGTACTTGATTAGGCTGATCCTACCATGGCATGTTAAATGGAATGCATGGCAGATTTTCTGGTCAAATAAGAGGAGCCAAATTTTAAAATTACTACCACCGGCCGTGGTGATTTCGCTCATTAAGTCTTCCCTACCGTGGGGGACTCACTGACCCCTTCTAGGAGGGAGAGGGTTCGACTCTCCGCGAAGACACTTGGCGTCTTACCCGTTCCACGGGAGTGGTGGGTCCTCCCACGTGGGGCTCCGAGTTTACCCCGCCCATCGAGACTGTCTGTGTTGGTACGGTGCGCGGGTTCTTAGATCATCAAAAAAAAATTAAAATTACTTAATCGAACGGTGAATGTGAGCTGGGCTAACATGTGCAAGACATGCTCGCGTTTGTGATGCGTATGGATTCGTCATGGGCGAACTAAAATTGATGTAAGTTGGGCAACTAAAAATAAATTGATGTAAGTCGGGCGACGCCATATTTGGAATTTTACAAACGGACATTGAAGAGAAATGGAAATTTTTTCATTTTTTATATTAACTATTGAGGCAAAAATCTCATTAATTTTTTTTTAATATATATTTAATGTAATTCATAAATTATATTAAAATGTTCAATATATAGTGCATTATTAAAAATTTATAATCACATTCAATATTAAGTTAAAATTTAGAGATCAAATTAATCAAATTAATCTGACAGGGAGATCAAATTAATCAAATTAATCTGAATGCGCCCTGTCACTTCTGTTAGTGCAGCGCGTGCTCCCGCGCTCGTTCTTTTTCATTCGCTCTTTGCTCGGACTCGCCCGTCTCGCGGCGGGACGAATCGATTAGGTTTCCTCTGCGCCATCTCGATTTTTTTTTTTTCCAATGGCGATCGGAGAAGAAGAGAAGCAGCAGCCGGAGGCGTCGCCGCCGGCCGTGAAGACGACGGCGAGCCCCGGCGAGAAAGTGTCGCAGAGCAACTCCTCCGATCCTGCTCCTCCTCCGCCTCCTCCGCTGAAGGAGGAGGAGCCGGGCAGGCCCCAGGGTCCGTCGGAGTTCATCATGGAAGTCGCCGCCAAATTTGCGTCGCAGCCTCTGAGCAACAGCGACCCTCGAGTCTGGGGCGTGCTCACCGCCATTTCGAACAACGCGCGCAAGAGGCACCAGGTCGGCCGTTTTCCTTTTCTCTTTCTTTCCTCCCGTTCTGGATAATGGCGAGGTCGATCGCCTGAAAAAGGCTCTGCGGATGGTCAAAAGCTAGTACATTGCTCTCGGGTGTGGGGAAAAATTTGAGCTTTTGCTCGTAATTCGAGTTTGAGGTGGAAGTGAGTCCTTGTTTCTGTTCAAGATTTGATTTTGATCATCCCAATGCTTGAGTTGCCGGGAAGCGAATTGTCGTTTCGTCGTTAGCATCTTGGAAAGGATTGCTTTTTTAATTCCTTAGTCGTGGAAATAGATGAATTATCTTTACTGAGTAAGGAGGACATTGGAGGTTACTTGGCAGACTGTTAGGCTAGCTTTCTGGTTGTTCTGCAGTAAAGTGTATCAATTGATGAATGCGACTAGCGAGAGGTTTTGTATGTGTCTTTCTATTATTAAAATTTTTAATGTTGTTGCCTCGTGGTCTGAATGTTTCAGTTAAATATTTGTCGAATCGATGAATCTTGTCAGAGCACTCTTCCTAAGTGTTATTTTTTTTATTTATTTATTTTTTAATGCTAGTGAGCCTAACCTGGTAGAGATTTGAATTTAGGGCTCAAATATGCTTCTTACGGCAGATGTGCACAAAATCGGTAGAATGGTAGTGGAATCACATTTTCGGATCGACTCCCTAGCAGTTAGTGGGAATCATTGCATGATACACAAGAAGACAGTCGCTGCTGAAGCTTTGGAAACTTCTAAGGGTCAGATATCAGTTTTTTTGAAAGATACTAGGTATTGCCTATAGCATCAATTTTGTATTTCTTATCTTGCAGTTTTTTCTCCTTTTGCATTTCACCTTCCTTCCTTACTGATGGATGCATTGAGCTTTGTTCAGCACTAACGGGACATATGTTAATTGGACAAAGTTGAAGAAAAGTGATCCTGAAGCCAACATCAATCATGGAGACATTATATCATTTGCTGCTCCTCCTCATCAAGGTATTACATGTGATGCATGCTCAAGTGTTGCTTCCACATTTTTAAATTGCCTGCCTAGTGTGCAATTGTTATTTTCAGTTGGCAGATTTGATTTTAATGGTAAAACTAAGAAGGGCGCCCGACCTAAACATCTAGCTTCATAATGGGGCTTGCATAAATGTGGCTTGAGTTGGAATATAGACCATTTTGAAGGGAGTGAAATGCGAGGGCTTTTAAGAGTTAAGAGTCCGATCTTGTTGATGTATAGAACAGATGGTTACGGGTTTTGAGTTTTTGAGTTACTGAAAAGTTACTTTTTGGTATAGATAGGTTCTTAGACTTTGAAGACTCTTTGTAATTTTGTGAACAGGGCTAGGGGCAATACCCCGTGGTACCTTTAAAAAGAATGTGGGTTATTAACCATAAAGAATTGACTTCTTTCTTGTCCTTTTCCCATTAATTCTTCTGAAAATAAAAACTTGAGCAAAGAGTGGTTAAATAAATGAACAGCCATTCAAGTTAGCAAGTGTTTTCGCTGCCAAGTTAGGTCATAATCGGATATCTTATCAATCTATCCTTATTGCAGAAGCTGCGTATGCATTTGTATTTCGAGAAGTCAGCAGTTGCACTTCATCCACGGCTGGGGGATCCGCTAAAAGAAAAGGAGGTATATATTCATGACATTGGGTATAATGTATGCGTTATATGGGCCATTCTTCTTCTTTTGGGCAAACACAATTAGATTTAGGATTTAAGTGTGGATGCCCTAATACAATGAACTAATTATAAGGATATCCTTGTTTTCTTGGTTGTGACTTCTGTTTGGCTGATTTATCTGTGGATTCTCTTCAAGCTTTGGCATTGCCAATCTTTTATTCCCACCTTTGTTGGCATGAAACTTTAGTCAGATCATGGAAATTATCATCTGCTGAATGATGCCAGTGGAGCTTGCCTAGCATATCGTCTGAAGAGTGGTAGCAAGGACGGCATTCAAATTTTGACTAATACTGGGCAATAGAAAAGTACTGCAGTTTTAGATGGGAGACCTTCATGTGCAATTATGCCTTTTGTGCTTCCACAACAAAAACTTGTGCTGTCTTGCATGTTGAGCACGATTTAAGTGGCAAAAGAATTGTCAATATTGATACCATTTCAAGACTATTCTGAAATGCTTTGGCACAATAAATTTTGTCGAAACTTTCTTCACTCATGGCCCTGAACTTGGCAGAGGAAATTGGTCCTGAAATCAAGAGACTTAAAGGCATCGGCATTGGTTCTCTAGAAGGTCCAATATCTCTTGATGATTTTCGAAGTCTGCAGCATTCAAATACAGTATGTTCAATTGCTTGCATAATTTAGTGACTGATATGGCTAATTTCTGATATGCATTTGTCTCTTAAACGCCAGAAATTATTGATCTACCTTGGAACTTGCTATCTATAGGAATTAAGGAAGCAACTGGAAAATCAGGTCCTTCAAATTGATGCATTGCAGGACGAGAATCGTGCATCTGTTGAACGTCATGAAAATGTATGCTCATCCTTCAAGTTGACCTCTGTTTGGTTTTTTTTTTTTACCGCTTTTGAGTTTTATTGGCTCATATGTGGTTAGATGGACATTTTCAAATTCTTGATCTAGATTTGACAAGTTCCTTAAGTAGTAGTTACTAAAATTTGATGATGTAGGAAATGAAGGAGGTGAAAGAATCAATTTCAAGGTCCTATGTCAAACAGGTTAAAGAGTTGCAAGATATGGTTGACACAAAACAGAAGGAGCTTCAGGAACTGCACAAGTCATCAGCTGAACAAAAACATGTGATTGTAGATCTTAATGAAAGGCTGGATGCTTCTCTGCAGTCATGTGCTGAAGCAAATGAAATTATGGATAGGTAAGTCACAAATGCGCAAATTTCATTTCCTTCACTAACTTACCAGAATTATTACCCTATAATAACCTGATTTACTTTTCCATAGACGCTTTTCACTGGAATAGATGTGGTAAGAGGATTACATGTAAATTTTGGCTTCATAGCTGTCTAATCAGGGGGAATTGCATTTTGATTTATGTCTTTCTTATTTTGTATGCGCCTGTTTGGCAGTGTTTCGTGGTTTAGTTTCTGATTTCTTTCTTTCTACTACTTCTCATATAAGCCTTTCTAAAGGGGTTCCATTACTCCCTTGATATGGGCGGCATGGGTGGCTTTACTTATGGCCTAACTTCTGCAAAGTAACCATGTACAATATCTTATGTGTGGTATGGCATGGACTTGTTTTTGTTGTTTGATCTGCATATGATGGGCTTAGTGGACCTAGAGAAGGTGACAGTGGCTTGAATACTTGCTTTCAGTCAAAAGGCATCCATAGCTAAACTTAAAGAGCAGTTGGTGGAAGAGCGAGATCAAAGAAGAGAAGAACGTGAAAAGGCTGCAGCAGATCTAAAAGCTGCTGTGCAAAGAGCTCATGCAGAGGCTCAGGAGGAGCTAAGGCGGTTTTCAGATGCTGCCTCAAAACAAGAGCAAGAGCAGCAAGAATTGATAAATAAGCTCCAGGTTTGAAGGACTAAATTATGAACTTTAAGTTTGTGATGGTTATCTGGGAAGAATATGAGAGACTATTTGAGCATCTGATTGAAAATATGGTACTGGATCCTCAGGATACAGAGAGGGAAAGGTGCTCATTACTGGATACTTTGAGGATCAAATTGGTACTTCTGCATTAGCTTTTTCTGAGGTTCACTTGATTCTTTATTTTTTCGGTGTTGGGTGGGAATTAAGACGATTGATCAGAAGATTTTGGCACAGGAGGATACAAGGAAAAATTTGGTCATCTCTGACAATAAAGTACGGCAGTTGGAAGCTCAACTTTGTGAAGAACAGGAGGCCTGTCTAGATAAAAGAAAAGTAAGATGTTTCAGCATATACCACAGATGATCTTCCACTTCTAATTTGTTGGTGCACACTTATGCAAGTTCCAACACATCTAATCTGTCTTGTCTTACTGCCACATGTTGGGGCAGAGAGTAGAAGAACTTGAACTTGAGCTCAGAACATCGAGAAAAGAGCTTGAAAGTGAAAAGGTATGAATTTTCACTATTTAGTATTCCGTCCTTATTTTTTTCAAAGAGTGGGAAGTGCAACTTCCTCTCATAACATAGTCCATTACCTCTTGACCAAAGATGGGCTGTGCCTCTACGAAAACCTTGTACAACAGTTTAGAAGGCTTTAATTGATGGTCAGGTGGAACATAAGAATAATAGCCAAACGAGTTTTCTTGCAAGCATAGTTAGGCATATTTTTTCTCATTTTATCAATGTCTGAAGACAACTTCTGTATAGTAACTTGGTAAGAAAACTCTTCTTTCATGATGGCTGTATTTATTGCAAGCCCTATCATTTCAATGGGGATTTGCTCTGCACTTTCAGTGTGGATTGTAACTGCTGGCTCCCCTGAGAAAGCACTAAAAGAGTTGCAACTAAGTTTGGGCTTCTTTTATCTGATCTAGGAGAGATCTACTGGTGAACAAACTTTTTCCTTGAAGTGTTGAAAATGGTCAAATGGCAGCAAAAGGATTCGCTCACGTTGGTTTGTGTTTGTGTAGCTGCCAGAATGCTTGCTTCAATTGATCTTTGGATGAGGATAGATGGCCCTAACTATATCTTGCCAGATTTGCTAATCTGAAAAGAAGCCAAGATATCTTACTATGGACTGGTGTCTTCTGTTTATTTGAGATTTTTCCTGAAGTTGCTTGGACATCAATTACATCCTTTTCAAGTACATGGTTTGTGGGAGAAGAGATAGTCATATAGTTCTCTAATCCATCTTGTTTTTCTAAAAGATTGGGTAGATTGATATTTTTTTTTTCTTGTTCTTATCAAAATGTGCATGTTGAATTGGAAATTTGAGAATTTGTCACCTTTAAGTGCATCTGAGTTGAGGCATTCCCTGGCCTTGGTAGCAGGCTGCTCGAGAAGAAGCATGGGCAAAGGTTTCAAAACTTGAGCTTGAGATTAGTGCTGCAATCCGCGATCTTGATTTTGAGAGGAGACGGTTGAAAGGTGCCCGGGAAAGAGTGATGCTGCGGTGAGATGTTCAAACTCATTGATATTCTGCAATATTTGACATTTGCCACTGTAATCTGTGCACATTGCATTAAAGTTTCCTCTTCTGCTTCATGATTTTTGGGGGCTTCATTGGTCATGCAGTGAGACTCAGTTACGGGCATTTTATTCTACAACTGAAGAAATCACGGTCTTATTCTCGAAGCAGCAGGAACAATTGAAAGCGATGCAGAGGACCCTGGAGGATGAGGAGAATTACGAAAACACTTCACTTGATGTTGACCTCAATGTAACTTATGGGAACATTGACTGTTTCCTGAACAGAAGGAAAGAGGAGAACAGCAATCGCAGTAACAACGATGCCAAGGGAAATTCTGCTATGTCAGCGCAGAGATGCAACAGTGTTCATGTTGTGGCATCTACAGACGAAGATAGTGTCACTGAGAAACATGAATGTGATATCAGAAGCCAAGAAGACGCTCAAAATACACAAGAGGCCGATTTCACCAGTGCTGGTCAGAATGTTAAAGGTGGATTTGGCTCTGAGATTCATGGTGTTGGAACGGAACCAGTTATGGAGGGAGATCCCATTGATACTGAGCAAGTTCTCGAGACTGAGAGCCCTGGAATTGATGGTGCGCGAAATATTGATCTGAATAGAGTAAGTACTTTGGCGGGGGACACAATGCAACTTGATGAGGGAGAAAATGTGCAAGAAACTGCTGATCAAGTTCAAACACTTAGTCAGGAACAGGAAACTCTGCAGCAATATGAATCGAACAATGCTCCAGAAACCTTAAAAGCTACGCAAGATATTGAAGCGGAAACTCTTGGCACAATCAGGACAGCAGACCTCTTAGCTTCCGAAGTTGCTGGGAGTTGGGCCTGTAGCACTGCTCCCTCTATCCATGGAGAGAATGAATCTCCTAGAAGTAGAGGTCAGAATGAAATAGGTGCGGCACCTTTACCCGATTCCAATGGCTTTGTTGCCGAGAGTCAAAGTACTCCATCATCCGATGCAGCTGTGGCTAGACTGAATCAAGAACGAGGTGCTTTGACTGAGATGATTGGGATTGTTGCCCCTGATCTGAAGGAGAAGTTTGCTGGTGCAATGAGTATTGATCACTCTGAGGGGAGAGAAAACCAGGGTTCTGTTTCAGACTCTGATACGGAGGATTACACTGGAAGTGATCATGCTAACGGCAGTGCCCAAGGGCAGTCAAGTTCAGATACGGAGATCGAAGAGAGCAGCAGAGCTGATGGGGGTCGAAATTTGGATGATCCGATGGATGAAAATGATGAAGATACCCAAGAAGACTCGCTTGGCTAGAAATTTTGTACGTGGTATTTGAATCAGGTCTCTATCGATGTTTGACACTGAAAGTATCTACATTCTTCCCTCTTCCCCCTCTTCTCCTTTTTCTCAGGAATCTGTATCTTTTTGTAAATAACTAAATTATTTATAGAAATTATTATTTGCTAATGACATTTCCTGTCGTATCCTTCTATTCATAGTGTTTGTGCCATGAAGTTGGAAGATCATATATGAAAGTGCGATCTGCTCGAATGAATGGTTTGCAGTTTATTGCAGGAACTTTCCTTTTCAATTGAGATGGTCTTCACTTCATGTTATCTTCTGATGTGCTTGCGAATGAAGAAAACCAAAGCTCGTGGAATCCTCTAGTTCTCCGGGCGACATTGGGTTTAAACTGGTGTCTATTTTTTCTATGTTCTTTATCCAAGTGTGAATCGCATCCATATGGTTAAAAATTGCTTCTGTCGATTTGGCATGGGAGCAACTTGATGAAGCCTTTCTGGTTGTACTTCGTTTCGAGTTGGATCGGTTGTTTCGGCAAATTTCGTGAGAAGGAAGATTATGCAGCTAATAAGTTCGAGTAATCTCTCATACCTCTCCATTAGTCAGCACTTCAGCGATTTTCTTTGTCCTCTTTTCCCCTAGTTTTTGTTGTCTTCCGAGAAGCACTTCACAGACGGAAAAGACAGGACGCAAATCATGTAATAGCTATACGTATAATGCTTCTTAGTTTCAAATTGATATAGCTTGACCACTGAACATGGTAAATCTGAGGAAGCAAGATGGAACATGAAGGATGTCATTTTGGAATGAAGATGACCAATATCAATACATTCCCACCAAGATGAAGTCATCGTCGTCAAGGACCTGAACTTCTCTTTCTCCCACGAAATGCTCTCTTCCAATGTCCTTCACCAAGCCCACAAATTCTTGCCTCTTCGATAGAGGAAGCGGTACATAAGGAAGCTTGAAGACCGGCCGGACCACCCCAAGTTGAGCCAGAGCAGTGTTCAGTCCAATCGGGGCTGGCTCATGGAGGAGCCATTCGATCAGAGGCATGAGCTTTTTGTTCAACGAAGGACTCTTCTTCCCCGCTACCAATTCCCGCATCAAGCCAGGAATCAAATTGCTAGCAACCGACATCGCTCCCGTGGCACCCAAATCCCACCTAGCATCATGGCATTCATGATCCATCCCGCACCAAACCGTTTTCCCCTCCTCTGCATACCACCTGACGCGATCATATCCAACACATTCCTTAACGCCGACAAAGTTCGGGCTCGCAGCCAAGGTTTGAACGACGGTAGGCGGAATGTCCTGACCCGTCCTTGATGGCATGTTATATATTATCATCGGGCCCATAGGCAAAACACTATTGAAGTGAGCAAGCAAGCCAGGTATCGACGTTTTGCCATAGTAAGGATTGATTTGAAGGGAAGCATGCATTCCAACAGCAAAGCCCTGCTCAGTAGCCTGCATTGCTTCACTGGTGGAGTTACTTCCGGTGTTGCCAATCACCTTCAGCGAAGCGCCAAAGCGAGTGACAGTGTGTCCAATGAGCGTGATGTGCTCGTCCCAGCTCATCAAATGGCCTTCCCCGGCTGTGCCACCAACGATGACGCCGTCCACACCCTGCGCAATCTGCATATCGATCAAGCCATCATAAGCTTTGAGGTCCAGTCTGCCATCATGTAGGTACGGGGTTTTGATGCCTGTGATCAGCCGGAGTGATTGATATCCTCGACCGGAGTCCTGGATCAGCAAAGCAACAAATCATTGCACGGCCAACTGCTTAATGAGTGCATATTCACCACGTGCAGCAGCCAGGCAATGCATAGAAACAAAATCGAAAACCATCTCATTTTGTCATGATAGAATTTTTTTTTTTTTTTTTGGTGAAAGGTAAGAATTATATTGACTTTAAACCAAAAGAGCTATATATAGCTATATAGCAAGAACTCGGTCCCAAAAACTTGCACTCACGAAGACAACAAGTCAGAGTGAGTGGAAGGGGGCCAAGGTAAAAGGAAACCAAGCCAAGGGCAAGGGAAAGAAAAAAGGCCAAACAACGGCACAAAACCAGCAAGTCTAAACCAACACAGACATCAATGAGGAAGCACTACCAACAAAAGAAACCAAGCACGGCTCTATGATGGAATTTGTAACATAGAACTTCATTAGAACACGATGTTGAAAATTGCATTCGCGACTGTAGCAGACATTCACAACGAGCTGAGTATGTAACTTCTGCAATGCAGGATTTTGCAATATGCCTGGCCGTGCACACATTTTATATGGATTACCTGTTTTGGATTTCTTGGTTTCGCACAGGGAGGCAGAGATTACGGACTATAGTCACCTTTCGAGGCCTCCAATTCGCCTTCCTTCTGTTCCACAATCATAGTGAGCAGCAAAGAAAGGGAAAACGAAGGAAACGCAGAAGAAGTTGAAACAGATGGAAGAGAAGTAGCAAGAACATTTGACAAACTCTGGCTTTCTTAACAATCTACACAAACCAGATCTTGCTCCGGATGTGGGTATAGGTCGAAAAAAATTCATCCTGAGCGAACAATCATTATAAACAATTCGATCTTTTCCTAAGCAATCGACACGCGAGTACTCGACTCGATTCCCAAAGAGCGTCTCGTGGTTCTTTGGGATTTGCCCATGAATCTTCATCTGACCTTGTGCGCTCGCACCCGCGTGTCCGTAACACATACAGACATGCATACATACTTGTTGAAACTTGAAAGTAACTGTACATCGAACAAGAAATTGATCGAAATCGGTCGAGGGAAAGCACAGAATGAAGAACCTCTCGTGATCATCGCTCAGTAACCGGAGCTGCGATGTCGACCCTCTCGTGCACATGCCATGGCACTTCAGCTGAGCCATCTTTAGAAGCAGACGGCAGGAGAGAATGTAGTAATTTGCACTTGATGTGTGTATTTTTGTCTGTTGAAATCCATTACCAGCTGCAGCTGCATTTTATGGCTTTGATGAATAGCTATGGAGTTGAGGTCAACGTGAAGCAACTGAGAAGGAGTCAATTTTGGGGAAACTTTAGCCTAAAGGTCCTAAGTTTTATTAGTGGAATATGATAGGGCTCCAAATGCACAATCAATTCCTTAACTTCACTTAAACGTATAATCTACAACCGTATATTGAAAACTACAACATAAAGTTGTCGTGTATGCGAAAATTCAAATGTCATCACAAAGATAATTTTGTATGTATTTATTCATTGAAAGAATTCGATTGTAATTTTTTAAAAAAAATGGACTTGATTGTACAAATTAAATTGGGTTCCATGGACAAAATTAGAACTTTAAGTGAACTTATTCTAATATGTTTAGTGTGAACTTTTTGACAGGATTTTGGCATTATTTACCCACTACCGGGGAAAATTCACTAGCTGGAAAATGCGGATGGAGAAGCCATTGAGTCTCATGTGCAAATATTTTAAAAAATTATAGGTACTCCCGGTCTTTATTGATCCACTTTACATGAGCTATTAGATTATGTTGAACCATCGTTTGATGTCTAACTAGACAAGAAAAAATAATTTAAAAAATTGGTATAAGAAAAACACTGCATCCAAATCATAACAGCGCTTGGGTCAACACATTGCTAGGAATATTAAGATGTTTGATTTACTAAATTGGTTCAAAATAATGATGCCGAGATTCTTATTATCATTTTTTTTTAATTAAGAGCAGGTCCGATTAAATTTTTACTTAATATAAATCTTGTAAAGTCGCACTTTAACTTTGTTAATCCTACACAGTTGAAACTTTCACAATAAATCAATGATGACCTCCAAATTCACATATAATTTTTTAAAATTTTTAATAAAACTTTAAACTTTGGCAAAATTATTTTATCAAACTTGAAGTTTAGTGGGGACCATACCTTTTTTAAATAATCTTATTCTTAAGTGAGGTTAGGGAAAATGTCACATCGAACTTTTTATATGATTGATTACTTTACATCACCAAAATCATCCCTGGCATGATATAATAATATATTTTCAACAATTCTGATTTATTCTAATAATATCCTCAACTAACTTCGTACTTTAGTTCTCACCACAATATTCGCTTCATTGATGACTTTACACATCATACGAGGATTTCATTCGAAGGCTCATAATATGTTTAATTGATTATTTTAACGGCACATAACTTACTTAATTGGTCCGAAGATAAGATATTTAAAATAAATAAATAAAATGTTTAATAAGTATATAGCGTCAAAACTCTTTCATACTTCTCGTCATTCCATGTTTGCTAAGAAGTTTTATGTACTATTGAACAAATTTTCGTTTCCATTTTCATTAATTAAAGCCTTTGGCGCTTGATATATAGTACTTGAATTTTCCGTTCTCTTATTTTTCACTTTTATCATACGCGTTTCATACCAATGACCTCAACTCCGGACATTTTATTGATCCATACTATGTATATAGCCAAATTTCAAACTCAGTGTCTAATTTGAAAAATGCCTTAGAAATGTCATCATCAAGCAAGATATCAATGGCGGAACGGTGGATACACGGCAACTTTCCCTTCCTCAAGATTGCAGGAGTGAAGGTTTCACTCTCATATTACCCGCTTCTCTCTTCACTCCTAAGAAGTAGCAAGTTCCCTTATTTTTCAAGCGACTTCCTTTCTAAGATAAAAATAGAATGATCACTTGAATGATCGTTCATCAAATCGGCTCGGTCTTATCAAGAGAACGAAAATAAGTGCGTTAGAATCTTGTACTAAACATAAAATTTTCGAATTTCGGTGTCCGCCTATATTGGTATTGTTGTCATAAAATCCAGCATCAAATCCGATTTGGTGAACTAGATCTGTCCCTCCCCTCTTTTTTCTTTGAGTGATTTGGTTCTCTATTTTCTTTCATTGTTTACGTCTCATATCTAGATCTAGCAGCTTCTCTCTCATTTCAGGAAGGTTTCTATCTTGATCTAATTTATATTTGGTGATTTTTATGTATATGTTTTCGGGTATCGCTTCCCTTGGATTTCATTGGTATACAAGTCCAGTTTCGCAAGAGATCGGAAAAATTTTCGTGAAGGTTTTGCCCTCAATGTCAGATCTATGCTCGGTCAACCTTTTTGCTCTAAACGACCATGGCATTGGGGATCTCGACCTAGGTGCACATTGCTGAAAGGCAAAGCTGTCACAACAAATAGAGTTCTCGGTGTGTGCACATTACTGCAAATGAATTCAATGATCGGCTGCTGACTTAGGTTTGAAAAAATCATAGATCTACTCTTTGAGCTTGTGACTTCTAACTTTGTTCTAATGATTTATCTTGTTATATGGAGTTTGTTTTGCTTTAAAACTGTCCAGGTTTGTCTTAATTTGTAATTGGACTGTATTATTTCTCTCCTGTTTTTACATGGTAATAAATGAAATGTTACTTTCGGGGAAAAAAAATGGTCGAGTGGACGATGATGACTTTGCAATGGCGTGACAACGCTAAGGATCTTGGCAACATGTGTGAATTCTGGGAGGAGGATTCTACTAAAGAAAAATTAAAACGCCAATGCTGAAGGCAAAAACATCTCTATCTCTTCATATCCTATCAATTCTTGCCGGAAAAGTAAAAAATTCTTATACAAAAAGAGGTGAGGAATTACTACATGAGCCAAACTGTCATGCATATTAAACGGGAAGTTAGTTTTTACCTTGGATCAGCAGGATCTTAGCGGAACAGGGCCTGTCACACCCCGATTCACAAGAAGAAGGGCATGACACGGCTGTCCTTTTACCAAAGGACGTAGCCTCAACGTAACCTAAATTCAACATATATACATCCACATATATATATTTAACAAAAAGGAGCAATTGGTTACACAATGAGAGTATATCTATATCTACAAAAATCAAAACATGAACCTTCTACAAAGACTAACTTATAAACTTATCAACTATGCATAAGCGATACCCAAAAATTTCCACCACAAAAGTCCTCCCCGAACGAATGCTCACGCTTATTCGCGACTCGCTGAAGAACCTGAAAAACAAATAGATGAGAGGAGTAAGTTACCACGGCTCAGTGAGTAACACATTTCTTCTAAGCGAATCGAGAAATCACTATGCACATTTTAAAACACAAACATAACTCACTTTATCATAATACCAAATCATAATTCAAATACCGAAAGTACCAATGGTCGAGTCCATTAGTCAATCTCGTAAAACATGCATCAATGGTATATTCCATTGATTAATCTCATCAAATCATATCGATGGTCCACTCCATCGACCAAACTCAAATCATACGTCAATGGTCCAATCCATTGACCAATTCATACTCAAATGTTTAACCATGGTCACGCATAACGCCCGTGACAAAACGACCAAGATTCCCCCTTTGGTAAGGTCTCCACCTATTATTAGCCGGTAGCTCAGCCCACAAGGATATCCTAAAATAGTATGCGCATACCCACACCCCTCAGGGTCCACAGAGACATTGAGTATCAACCACCAATCACAATATCCAGTAATTCAACGTCAGAAAAAAAATCATATCACAACTCAAAATTTGATATATAAATATCAAAGCATTCTCCAAAACATTTCAAGATTCTTTCACAAAGATCTTCACAAATCCTTTTTTTAAACAACCATTCAAATCAACGTCAAAATATAACTCCCTTCGAACAACAAAAATGTTAGTAATAGATCGATCCTGTTTTATGCAACAAAATATGCTTTTTATCAACTCATAGAGTATTTAATCAACCATATTTCTGAAAACATGAGTTTAAAATACAAAAATAAATAGTGTCACTCACTTGGGAAAAGCCAAAAATCAACTATGACGCTCACACGAACCAACGCATTCGGATTCCTAACAATTAACTGAAAAATAATATTAAAAGGCCGAGTAAAAAGGATAGTCTTATAACGAGTCGCCTATACTAGGCCTATTAGTCGATAAAACGACACCTACGCGCCCCAAAAGCTCACAATTTAGCATAAACCCATTATTTTCAGCTAGGCGCGGCCCATGCGCAAACTTCCTCCACAAAATTCCATTTCAAGCCGTCTTTGGAAAGCTCTCTTAACGTACAACAACAACCCCAACTCAGCCGCCCCAAAACAGTACCAAAAACAACAAAAGAAGAGACTCGAAGCCACTGTTCGCTACAGTACCAGATTGCGTCCTCAACTTCAAAATTCCGTTCCGAACAAACCGCAAGCTCAAATCACGATCCGTAAGATGCTATAGCTTCATAACGTCCCAAAGTACCATTTCTGAAAAATATACAGATTAACGACTCAAAAATTGGGTTTCGCCACACAAATATCCAAGAAATCCGAATTTCGAGCCCTAATTGCGGCGATTGCTTCAAATAAGTGATTAAAGGCTTCAATGAAACCGGCCTTACAAAACACATTTGATTCAGCTTGATGAGGCGTCTGGATCACGAGCGCGCCAAAAATTTTCCCTTTTTCCCTTTTTCCTTTCTCTTCTTTCTCTCTTCTCCCCTGTTTCGCGTTTTCCCCTGCTTCTGCCGATATTCTTCTCTTTCTCTCCCTCTTTCTCTCTTTTTAAACTCAGCCGAAGCTTCTTCCACTTTCCTTCAACCTCCCTTTTTGACTTTTCAACCCTTTCTTTTTCTTTTCTTTTATTTTATTTTCTTGTTTTAAAGCCCATATATTACAGGGCCGACTGATAAGCTCAGCGTTTCACTCAGAGCTACAATTTTGTAGAAAACCAACTATGAATGTGGGTGTAATTTGCTTATTTCATTTTCCATGGGATCCTTCAGTTCACAGTGTTCAGGCCACGAAGTTGGTAAGATTGGATGTGAAAAGAAGGGTGCGATCCACTCGAATAAAGGATTTGCAGTTTATTGCAGGAACTTTCCTTTTCAATTGAGATGGTTTGTACTTCACACTGTCTTCTGATTTCCTTGTGAATCAAGAAAACCAAAGCGTGCGGTTCTCCAGGTGACATTGTGTTTAAATTGGTTGCTATGTTTTCTGCGGTCTTTATCCAAGTGCGACTCGCGTCCATGTATATAAAATGCTTCTAGTTAAACGTGGTCCTTCATCGGATTGCCCATTTCAGCAACCTCATGAAAAGGAAGATTTTGCCACTAATACGTGTGAGTAATCTCTCATAGTTCTCCATCAGTTAAATGTCTCGGTTCTTCAGCGATTTCCTGTCATAATTACGCATTCATCAACCTGAAGATGAAAAGTAATTTATGCACTCCGGGTGTGATTAGAATTCCCTTTCCCCGGTTCCAATTTGCTGATAAAATAAGTTGTTCGCAGAGTAATCGCACCTCCAACATGTTACTTGCTAGACAAGTAGAATTAAGAAGTACGGCGGACAAGAAAAATAACACAAATCACGTTGACAGAAATATGTATAATGCTTCTTAATTTCAAAGTGATGCACCTTAATTCTTGTTCTGGCTAATTTTCGTCACTGAAACAACATAGAGATCTGAGGAGGCAAAATGAAACATGAAGGGTGTCTTTCCGGAAAGAAGATGACCAGAATCAATGCTTTCCCACCAAGATGAAGTCGTCATCGTCGAGTACCTGAACTTCTCCATCTCCCACGAAATGCTTTCTTCCAATGTCCTTCACCAAGCCCACGAACTCCAGCCTCTTCGATAGAGGAAGGGGCACGTAAGGGAGCCTGAAAACTGGCCGGACCACCCCAAGTTGAGCCAGAGCAGTGTTCACTCCGATCGGATTTGGCTCGTGGAAGAGCCATTCAACCAAACGCAGGACCTTTTCGTTCAGTGAAGGACTCTTCTTCCCTGTGACCAATTCCAGCATCAAGCCAGGAATTAAATTGCTGGCGACCGACATTGATCCCACAGCCCCGAAATCCCACCTACCATCATGGCATTGATCATCCATCCCACACCAAACGGTGATCCCCTCCTCTGCATACTGCCTAACCCGATCATTTCCAACACATTCCTTAATGCCGACAAAGTTCGGGCTTATGGCCAAGGTTTGGATGACGCTAGGAGGAATGTCCTGACCCGTCCTTGCCGGCACATTGTATATTATCATCGGGCCCATAGGTAGAACACTATTAAAATGAGCAAGCAAGCCGTGTGTCGATGTTTTGCCATAATAAGGATTGATGTGAAGGGAAGCATGCATTCCCACAGCAAAGCCCTTCTCAGTGGCCTCCATTGCTTCTGCAGTGGAGTTACTTCCGGTGTTACCGATCACCTTGAGCGAAGCACCAAAGCGATCAACGGTGTGTCTAATGAGCATGATGTGCTCGTCCCAGCTCATCAAATGGCCTTCCCCGGCTGTGGCACCAACGATGACTCCTTTCACACCCTGCGCGATCTGCATATCAATCAAGCCATCGTAGGCTTCGAGGTCCAATCTGCCATCGGGTAGGTACGGGGTCTTGATAGCTGTGATCAGCCGGAGTGATCTGATATCCTCGACTGGTGTCCTGGATTAGCAAAGGGACGAATCATTGCAAGGCCTACTGCTTGATGAGTGCATTTTCACCGCAGGGAGCAGCAGGCAATGCATAGAAACAAAATCGAAAACTGTCTGACTTTGTCATAATAGAATTTGTAGGATAGAACAGATATTCATCAGAACCCGATGTCAAAAAGCACAGTGGCGACCTATACAGGCATTCACAATGAACTATGTAACATCCATGAGTAGGAATTTCCCAATGTCTGGTCGTGCACACACTTTATATGGATCGCCTGTTTCGGATTTCATTGCTTCGCCCTGGGAGGCAGAGATTAGGGACTATAGTTGCCTTTCGAGGCCGCCAATTCGCAATTCTTCTGTTCCGGAATCGTAGCAAGCACACAAAAAGAAACAGAAAACAAATAAACATACAAAGAAGTCGTTACGGAAGAGAAGTTGCAAGAGCAGCTGACAACTCTAGCCTTCTTGTACAAGCGACATGAACCAGATCTTATTTCCGATGCAAGAATTGGTAGAAAAAATTCATCCTGAGCTCGCCGGTTCACAAAAGAGGGTTTCTTTAGAACTGCTGTGGGAACAATCATTATGAACTATTCAACCTTTTTACAAGCACTCGACAGCAAGAACTTAACTCGAGGCCAAAAGGGTGTTTCGTGTTTCTTAGTGATTAGCCCATGAACTGTTCATCGAACCGATTTACTACCACACTTCATCCCTAAGACCGGAAACAATTCACCTTCTCATGTGCGCTCGTACGCGACGTGAGAACACATGGAAACATACATATTTACACACATACTGGTCGAGCGAAAGCACAGAACGAAGAACCTCTTGAGATCATTGCTCGGTAACCGGAGCTCCTGCGATGACCCTCTCATGCACATGCCCTGGACGTCCAGCTGAGCCATCTTCAGAAGCAAGGGGAAGGAGAGAATGGAGTACTTTGTAAGTAATGTAATTGTAGGGTACTTACGTTTGTATACTTCACGGATCTATTACCAACTACAGCTGCTTTTATGGCTTGATGAATAGCTTTGGAGTTCCAGTCGAAGTGAACCACCTAACATGATGACACAGAAGCGAAAGAGACGCACGGTAAAGACAATTTTGGGGAATCATCCCAGAATAATGAATAACGTTTATTAATGAAATATGATTGGGGCTCTAAACATTTCGATTGGAGCAGTTAAAGTCGTGAGCAATGACGTTGTGAAATTCTCAACTCAAGCAATTAAGCTAGTAACTTCTCAGAAAGGTATATTTTAGGTCCTTTATATGTGTTGAGAAAGGTAATTCGAAAAATTGTCAGTATGCAAAATTTCAACTATCACCAGATAGATGCTTACGTGGGCATTATTTATCCAAAAGACTTTATTGCACTTTTCTTAGAAAGGCTAGAAAATGAATCGTGCGAATTAAAATATTTAAATTAAATTGCGATCTTATGTATGAAATTGAAAATTTTGAGTGAACTTATTCTAACAATTTCCTAGGGAAAATTCAAATAACTTTATATATTGGTTTGGATCTGCCAAAAGAGGAGTCATTGAGTCTTATGTGTCAATATTTGAGAAAATTGTTAGGTACTTCAGATCTTTATTAGCCCACTTCATTTGAGTCGTTGGATCATGTTGAATTGTTTTATATGTCTGGAAAATTAATAAAAATTTGCTTTGGTGTAAAAAAAAAATTGGAAAGAAAGAGGAATGGCATCCGAGCCGATGCAATGCTAGAAATATTAAGATGTCGAATCTACTAAATTATTATTACCACTTTCCATTTTTAATTAAGAGCATATCTAATTAGCCTTTTATTTTCATTTTCTGCTTATTGTAAATTTTGTGACACGCATGTTGACTTTTTTTAATTCTAAATATTTGAAACTTTCATAATATATAAATATTGACATGAAGATTCGTATATTTTTTTTTTATAATTTTTGAAAATTTAGATGATATTTTAATTTTCAAAAGGAAAGCAAAAAGAGTACCCTCTACATCAAGATACTATCAACCTTAATATCGGTAGAATTAATCCCATGTAAAAAAATTGATTGTCAGCATCTCAGGTCAAGGCAAGGCTCAGGTCAAAGTTTCACTGTGGACCAATCTCCTATTTTTTAATTTATCTTATGCCTAGGTTGGTGTAGGCAGAACGTGACACCGGACTTTACATGATTGATTACTTTGCACTATTAAAAATTATCTCTCTCGTTGTAACAATAACTTTTTCCCCAACAATTTGGTTGTTCTAATTCTTTGAATGTTCAAATTAAATACACAAAATTAAATATTTCAACAATTAATGTCGTTAAGTGCATTTGATAATCTTTAATTATACATAATATCTCGAATTTGAATTCGGATAACGATTTGTTAAATTAAATTTTATTAAAGAATACTTTTTCAAGTAGATTTCAAATTGGATGAAGAAGCCCTTGGACTCCTTAAGGTTACACAAAGGAGGAAATAAAATAAAGATAGAATTTTTATTTTTTTTAAGAAGGTGAGGGTTTTCTATCTTTTTTATCGTACGTGCAGAACAAGGCAGAAGAAGAATCTATATTGGAGAAAAAGAATCAAGGGCGAGGCCCGGAGTCAATGTTTTGACTTTGGGTACGCACATAAAATAAAAGGTGTGGTCTTCAGCGGAAAAGAAAAGTGCAGCCCTACGAGAGAGAAAAAGAAGCCGCACGACAAGCTGAAGAGGACCGCGCACGAAGAGAGAAGAATGCAGACCTATACAGAAAGAGGAGAACAAGCGTATGAATTCTTGGTTTCGACATACATAAAGCATTTTACTTTAAGCTTAAACGCACGATGTTATTGTGTCATGAATCTATGTTCAAGTGAGTTATTTTTTAGATTAAATCTAAATGTGAAAAATACTCAAGTATGTAAGCAATTATAAGCTCTAATTTTCCGATTATAATAAATTATTTACTGCTGACTTTCTTCGTAGACGTAGGTACTGATACTCGGATCAAATCACATAAATTTCTGATGTCCTTATTATTCTCATTTATTTCTTTAGTGATTTTGCGTTAACGTAAATTGCAAGATCGAAATCCTGTCGTTTTCGCATATTATATTCCAACAAAATTGTTTAAAAAGTTCTAAACATATTACATAGTTACTAATTCAGTTATAAAGTTTTCAATTTAGTCAATTAAGTTCTACACATTTTCATGTTTTGTCAATTTAGTCCATATATCTAATTTTAGACTACCTATGTGGCACGACTAGTGCTAATGCAAACAATTCTTAATAATATTTTTGTTAAAAAATATTATTTTTCTTTTCTTTTTCTTTTTTCCTTTTTCTCTCTTTTTCCTTTTTATTTATTTATTTATTTGATACCAACCGGCAAGGGTCACACTAACTGCTAGGTGAGGGCTATGATGCCTCACTTGATCTTGCCTAGACCTAGGCAAGGCCATCACAGCCACAAGCAAGGCAGCCCCGCTCGTAGCCGCGATGGCCTTTCAAGTTGCGGGCAAGGTGACCTCGCCCACTACTTGAGTTTCAGGCTCATGGTAGGAGCCGTGAGAGCTCAAGGCTTAGAGACATGGACACGAGATCTAGGGTGAGTTTCAAGCGCCTACTTTTTAAATTTATCTTATGCCTAAGCTGCGGTATGTAGAATGTGACATTGGACTTTACATGCTCAATTATCTCTCTTATTGAAACAATGACCTTTTCCCCAACAATTTGGTTTTTCTAATATGTGAAGGCTCACATTAAGCACGGAAAATTAAATATCTCAACAATTAATGTTATTAAGTGCATTTGATAACCTTTAATTATACATAACTTAATTGAAAAATTGTCCAAAAACTTCTAAACCTACTACACTTTTGCTAATTTATTTGTTTGTTCATTTATTTATTTATTTATTTATTTTTTTTTTTACTATTGGCTGGTAAGGGTCTCACCGACTACTAGGTGAGGGCTGCAACGCCTTGGCCCAGCCTCACCCAAATCTAGGCAAGGCTATCACAACCACAAGCAAGGCGGCCTCACCCGCAAATGCGATGGGCCGCAGGCAAGGCAACCTAGCTCGCTACTTGAGCTTTGAGCTTTATGACAACGATGATGAGAGCTCAAGGCTCGCTGGCATGGACACAAGATCTAGAGTGAGTTTCAAGCACCATCTTATGCCTAAGTTGGGGTAGGTAGAATGTGACTTTACATGATTGATTGCTTTACACCATCAGAATTTATCTCTTATGTTGTAACAATAACTTTTTTCCTCAACAATTTGGTTATTCTAATTATTTGAACGCTCACATTAAGTATAGAAAATTAAATATTTCAATAATTAACATTATTAAGTGCATTTGATAACATTTAACTATACATAGCTTAATTGGAAACTCGTCTAAAAAGTTCTAAACATATTGTATTTTTGTCAATTGAGTTCTAAATCTTTTCATATTTTGCTAATTGAGTCATAAATATTTTCATATTTTTTCAATAGAGTCCATCCATCTATTTTTGGACCGGCTGCGTGACACAGTTAATGCTAATGTATCAATTCATAATAATATTTTAAAAAATTATTTTTTCTTTCTTTTTTTTTCTTTTTTCATCTTTATTTTTATTTTTTTAACAATTGGCCAACAAGGATTTCACTAATCACTAGGTGAGAGCTGCAATGCCCTCGCTCGGCCTCACCTAGATTTGAGCAAGGCCATCATGGCCATGAGCAAGGCAACCTCACCCGCTACTTGAGCTTCGAGCTCACGGTAGCGACCATGAGGGTTCAAGGCTCGCAAACATGGACGCGAGATTTGGAGGGAGTTTCAAGTGCCTATTTTTACAATTTATCTTATGCCCAAGTTGGTGTAAGCAAAACGTGACACTAGACTTTACATGATTGATTGCTTTACATTGTTAAAAATTACCTCTCTCATTGTAACAATAACTTTTTTACCCAACAATTTGGTTATTCTAATTATTTGAGGGCTCACATTGAGTACATAAAATTAAACATTTCAACAATTAACGTTATTGAGTGCATTTGATAAACTTTACATCTACATAACTTAAAGGAAAACTATCCAAAAAGTTCTAAACCTATTGTACTTTTTATCAATTGAGTCATAAATCTTTTAATTTGGCCAATTGAGTCCTAAGCACTTTCACATTTTGCCAATTGAGTCCATTTGTCTAATTTTAGATTGGCTCATTGCACGGTCGGTGGTGGCATAGACAATTCTTAATAATATTTTTTAAAAAATTATCTTTTATTTTTCCTTTTTTAATCTTTTCCTTCTTTATTTTTTTGTTTTTTTTTTTTTTTAACTACTAGCCGGCAAGGGTCTCACCGGCCGCTAGGTGAGGGCTGCAATGCCCTCCCCCAACCTCGCCCAAATTTGAGAAAGGCCATAGCGGCCTCGAGCAAGGCAACCTCGCTCACGGCTACAATGGCCATTTGAATCATGAGCAAGGCAACCTCACCTACTACTTAGGGGTGATTGATTCTCAATTTGATCTGATTCTAAGGTGAAACCAAGAACCGAACCGGAAGGACTAGTTCCCAAAAATTGGAATTGGGGACCGACTAGTTCTGGTTCGGTCCAATGGAATCAATCACTTAATTTTTCCCATTACTTTATTTTCCACTGCTTGGAACAGGATTGAAATAATATTTACTTCACATTTTACTTTTTTTTAAGAAATAAAAAAAAAAAAGTATATTTAGGCGGTCCAATCTAGTTCCCCCTTTGAAACTAGAAAACTAGACCAACACTCTTGAGAATCAAACCAAACCAGCCGGTCTAGTCTAGTTTGGTTGGTTCTTGATTTGGGCAGTCTATTTTGCAAACTCCTACCACAACTTGAGCTTCAAGCCCATGGCAGCAACCATGAGAGCTCAAGGCTCGCGGGCATGAACACGAGATGTAAAGTGAGTTTCAAGCACCTATTTTTTCATTTATCTTATGCCTTAGTTGGGGTTGGCAGAACATGACACTGGACTTTACATGATTGATTGCTTTACACTATTAAAAATTATCTCTCTCATTGTTACAATAACTTTTTCCCCAACAATTTGGTTATTCTAATTATTTGAAGGCTCGCATTAAGTACAAAAAATTAAATATTTCAACAATTAGTGTTATTAAGTGCATTTGATAACCTTTAACTATACATAAGTGGAAAATTGTTCAAAAAATTTCAAACCTACTATATTTTTACCAATTGAGATCTAAATATTTTTCACATTTTGCCAATTGAGTCCTAAATCTTTTTCACATTTTGCCAACTGAGTCTATCCCTCTAATTTTGGATTGACTACGTGGTACAGTTGATGCTAACATGAACAATTTTCAATAATTTTTAAATAATATTTTTTTCTTTTCTCATATTCTTCTTTTTCCTTTTTTTATTGTTTCTTTTTACTACTAGCTGGCAAGGGTCTGCCGGCTGCTAGGTGAGGGATCACGATGCCCTCACCCAACCTCATCCAAATCTACACAAGACCATCACAGCCACGAGCAAGATAGCCTCACCTGTGATGGCCTTTTGGGTTGCGGGCGAGGCAACCTCGCCCATTGCTTGAGCTTCGAGCTCATGGTAGCGACTGTGAGCGCTTGAGCCTTGCAGGCATGGACACAAGATATAGAGTGAGTTTCAAGCTATGGCTGGCCACTCAATCGCTAAATTTTGAGCTCCTAGCCATGGTCGCTTGAGCTCGAGTGATCGAGGGAGGCTACCTCACCCAATGGCCAATGAGGACTTTGTAAGCTTGCTAACCACTAGTAAATAAAAAACAAAAAGAATTGAGGGAAAAAAAACTTTTAAAAAAACTTTTAAAAATTCAAAATTTTATATATTTAAATATTATTAAAAATTGTCCATATCAACATCGGTCATATCATATGAGATAGTTGGACCTTAGCGAATTTCTATCAAAATTGACTAAATAGATTCAATTGACAAAATATGAAAAAGGTTTAGGACTCAATTGCCAAAATTAAAAGGTTTAAGATTGAATTTATAAAAGTGCAATAAATTTAAGACTTTCTGGATAATCTTTCCATAACTCAATTGAGTGTCTTAAGTCAAAAATTACTTGAAAGCTATTTTGGTTAAATGATAAAACATTTAATGGAAAGTTAAAATCTTATAATTATAATTTGTCAAAACCTTTCGATAATACTTGTCGTTCCATGTGTGTTAGAAAGATAATAAATTAATTATAATGTTCATCTATATCGAAGAACTTCTAAGTTTTATTTTCAGTACATAAAGTATTTAAAATTAATAGTCAATTTATAGTTTTCAGTACTTATTTTTTTATAAACGAGTTACCAAAAAAAAAAAAAAAAAAGGCCTCAACTCTTGATGTTTTATCTATCTATACTATATATAAAGCTAATTATTTGACATGGTGTCCAACCTGTTAAAAAAAAAAAAAAAACTATTGACCCTTGAAAAATGTTTGGCAACCATTCCCGCTCATGATTACATAAATAAATGTTGCACTCTCCACTTATGACCCACTTCTCTCTTACCTCCTAGAAATTAGCAAGTTTCATTACTCTATTTAAGTAATTTCCTTTCTAAAATACAGAAAAAGTAATTGCTCGAATAATCGTTCATCATGTCCTCTCAATCTTAGCGAGAGAGCAAAAATAAGTGGTGCACCTGCAAAGCACGTGAGTTAGATCTGGTACTGCTTACAAAAATTTTCAAACTTTGGTGTCCACCCAGACACCTATCATACCATTAAATGTAGAATTTAATCCAATCCAGTATAATATACATGTATGCAATTCAGTTACAACCTCATGTCCCCAAAGAGTTTGAAGAGTGAAAACATAGAAGTCCCGCAAACAATCAAACGGAATATAAAAATTTTGAATGCTTGTTATAGCGCGTCCATGGAGACTAGTCTATCTTAAATCGTACTTTCACTTTTATTTGAGAGTTTCCCAAACCATTATTTTTCTATCAATCCTAGCCAATTAGTCGTTACTTGTAATTTAGCTGACATCGCAGCTGATGGGACTACCTACACTCGGACCATGGTAAGCAAAGCATAATTAATCATCCTATTAACGTAATTCATTGAAGAAATTGTTTTAAAACTTAAAATGGCAAAGAACTCTTAAAAATAAGATTAGTACAAAGTTTAAAATGATAATTTCTGTGTACTTTAAAAATGCTTAAACGCTGTAAAAATCAAGTGAATTTGAGAAATAAAAGAGGAGAGATGGATTAGGCAATTTCTCAAATTCCCTATTAAATCCACACATCATATGCAATAGATTTACGGGACCTTCAGACTGAGAAACCAACTAAAAAGCTTCTCAAATCCAAAATCCAAATCCAAGCATTCATTCAATTTTCTTGATCATTTTGGAAAAATAGATGAATAATTGACTCATGCAGAGGAGGGAAAGATCTTGGCAACTTGCGTGAATACTGGTTTCCGATTGAGATGGTCTTTACTTCATACTATCTTCTGATGTGCTTGCGAATCAAGAAAAGCAAAGCTTGTGGATTCCTCTAGCTCTCCGGGTGACATTAGGTTTTAAGTAGGTTTAAGTACGAATAGCATCCATGTGGTTAAAAATGCTTCTGTCGATTTAGCATGAAAGCAACTTGATGAAGCCTTTCTTGTTATACTCTAAGTAGCACCAACACTGACACGCGACACGTGACATAACACGACAAATACGTTGGGACACATTGTATATTAAATATATATTTTTATATATACATAATAAATTATCATTTTTTTATTATTTCAATCAAATTAATTTGAATCAAATTCATAAATAAATAATTAATTAAAAAGCCTAGAATAAATATACACTAAAAACATTAATCTGCCATTTATTAATATCATTCATCGTTTCAATTTGATAAATTCAACTCTACTTTAATAATTCATAAAACTTGGAGAAAAAACAAGCGATCCATATTATGAACTCACTTTAATAATTCATAAAACTTGGAGAAAAAAAACATCCATATTATGTTGTTAGATATGTTGGAAGAGGAGAAAAAAACTTAAGGAGTAAATTGTGTATCACGGGAAGTGGAAGTCGAAGAGAAGAGAATACTAGATTTTTTTCTTTCTCCATTTATTATTTTTATTATTGTGTTTTATATTTTCACATATATATATTTATATATATATATATATTGACCTCTCATTTATTTAATTTTTAAAATTGACCTCGATATCGGAATCATATGTCGGAAACTCGTATGGAAAAATTCCGACTCGAGTGTCAAAGAGTGTCGAAAAGTTGACCATGTGTCAGATAACATGTTGACCGAGTGTCGGAGAGTAGCCGAGAGTGTCGAGAGTGTCGGACACATGTCGAAGTGTCCGACACGACACAAAAGCTCTTGGAGAGTGTCAGTGCTTCATAGGTTATATTTGCTTTTTCGCTGGATTGCTTATTTCGGCAACGTTCATGAGAAGGAAGATGTTGACGCTAATACGTTCCAATTGTCACACCCCAAAACCACAAAGAATGGGAATGACACGGCTGTCCTTCTTTACACAGGACGCAGCCTCAAACACAACCAACAAACTGATATTAACTTATATATATATATATATATATATATATATATATATATATATATATCATATGAACCAACAAATTGGTTGCAACATCAGAGTTTCTATAATCCACCAAAAGAAAAAAGAGATATACGTTTAAAACTCAAATAATCTCTCATAGTTCTCCATTAGTTAGGTATCTCAGCACTTCAGCGGTTTCAAATATAATACGTGATCCCCACATTAAATTCTAGCTTGCGTCTTTTCAGATCCGCATAACTTTTCTGACGACTTTGAGCCGTTCTAAGACGTTCCCGAACCAACCTAACTTTCTCTTCTGAATGTTGAATGAACTCAGGGCCAGTTAGTCTTTTCTCACGTTGTCCCAACAAATAGGACTTCTGCATTTTCGGCCATATAAAGCTTCAAAGGGTAGTGATAACTGTTGTTATAAGAAAATTCTACCAAATGTAGATGTTCATCCCAAGAACCGCCGAAGTCAATGATGCATGATCTCAACATATCCTCTAATGTTTGGATCATTCTCTCTGACTGTCCATCTGTTTGTGGATGGAAAGCTGTACTCAAGTTGAGTTTAGTGCCCAATGCTCCTTGTAAACTCTTCCAAAAGTTAGACACAAACCTAGGATCCCTATCAAATAATGCTTACCGGAACTCCATGAAGCTTCACATGTGCTCAATTTTCACTTGAGCAAACTAAACATGTTGATCCACCAAAAGTTTTCTCTCAAGTCCCTATACATTTTAGTGCTTCCCGGATGAATTGAAAATCTAGTCTTTTGTGAGCTTCTTACGGGATCTCCTTTTTTCAGCTTTGAGTCCTCGGAACACATAGTCGACCACAAACCTCAGGATCCATCTACATGTAAACTAAAATCCACTTGTCTTCCAGCTTCCACACCTTCTCTAATTTTTGTAATTGTGGATCTTCATTCTGTTTAGCCTTAATTTGTCAATCAAGATAGGTTGTACTTGAAGATTAGTTAATTGAGCAC